>NW_019212908.1:0-95486 GCF_002532875.2 Varroa jacobsoni
ATACAAATAAGCAAACGTTTTTTTTGTGCATTTCGAGCTACTGTTAAAGAATATTATGGTTTTAAGCTAAGCAAGATCACAGTTCTCTATTGGATTAGCAGCATACCTTAGCCACGGACGATATTTGAAAGAACGATATAGTCCCTCTAAATTCCCATGATATAGTTTCCATTCGCGCTATTTACTACCTCTGTCAATCGATCAAGGGCCCAGTCACAAGTCGAGATTATGCCACTCCACCAGAGTGCGCGTTTCTTCCAGCTCTTTTTGTATAGGAGGACCATTTGTAGTAACAATAGTAGAAAAAGTGGCCGGTGCCCAAGTGATTCGGTTCTATCATCGCGTTGATGACATTTTGCCGTTGGTGCGACGGTCAGCCATCGCCATCGTCGTCACTACCGTAAAATGGGAAGACACAACACGACGAGAAGCAGCGAATGAGCCAGCCAGTCAGGCTGAATAGGGCAAAGGTTATCGAGTCGTTGCCAGAACCTGCAGTGGAACCACGACTACAGTCGCGACTGTTTGCTCCGTCGCTCGGACGAATCCTTCGACCGCCGCCAAATGCCGATCGCCGCCACCGCTCGAAAGATCGTCATGTCGGTGATCTGTGCGAGCTCCTGGCTGCCTGCCTGCAACTCATCCAGCGGCGGCAGCAACTTTGTCGCGCGTTCCGTTTTTTCGGCCGTACGTATATGTATCTAGAGCTGCGGCCACACAGAATAGATCAGCGACTACAGGAACACGCAGATGCGCTACAGGTAAGGATCACGGACGGTCAGACAGACTATCCGGTCAAACAGCAAAGCGCCGGCAGCTTTCTACCTCGGTACCATATCTACGGCTGTGACAGGGGATGGACCAGACGGAGAACAACGGTTGCATCTGATACGATTGCATTCGGATCGGATTTGATCCGATCGGATGGGACATCACCGACAGTTAGAAATCGACCGCAGAGTGACACGGCTGTGACGTAGTCGTTGGCCGCAGCAGAAAGCAACGTAAGGTGAGGCAAGGCAGAGATGGCCGATTGGCCGGGTGGGTTCATACAGCAGCAACGTTGTTGAGTAAGGCGAATTCAAGCTGGCTGATTTGAAATGATCGCAATACCGGCACGCTGTCACCGTCACTGCCTAATCCGTTATACGTTCGTTTGTCGAATGCTGCGTTTATTTTTCTGCGGTTTTGCACCGTTTCAAGAGCGGCTTCGCAGATCTGTTTCGTGGACGAAAGAAGGCCCTACTAGTCATTTTTATTGTCATTGGCCTGTTGGTAACTCGACACGTACGTACGTACATAGTTACGTATGTAAGCGTCATCTGGTTAGGTATACTTAGACGAAATCGAACAGAATCGTTAAACGTGCTGGTGAGGATGACCACCGATGTCGGTGGCCAGACTGGCGACTACGAGACACCCATGTGTCATTCGTTCCTTTCGTAAGTGCCCCAACCGATGTAGATATGCTAGCGATGAATGCAGAGAGCTAGCGAATAATTTGATTCTTCCATCTAAGGCGCACAGATTCTATACTATCAATATGAGCGCAATCGAAGAGGGAACAGAATCGAAAAGACAAGACAAATGTGCAGGTGGCATTGAAAAAGAGTAGTACGAAGATGGATACAAGATGAGTGGTAAATTTGCTCCGGTTGATATAATGCGAAAACATACTGGAAACCTACGAGGATCCAGTCTAAGCCACGAGCCATTCGAGATTTTATAATAGAAAGTGGAAAGCAGGTACCCATGGTAACCTCTAACGTTGAGGCATGACAAAAGATAGAACGTGGCTAACAGTGCAGATGAAAAATAAGCAGAAGATTCTATTTTCTTCTGTCAGCTTGCCCTAGCGGTAGAGGTAAGAGTGCTGACATATTGTTGGGAAGGTTGCAGAAAGGCCGTTCAAACGATTGTTCGAATCATCTGTTTTAGTGATCAGCTATAAGCCCTCAAAAACGAAATCACTATAAGCCCCCAGTAACAAACGTGTCTCCGTTTTGGTGCTTCTTATTATCCTTAATTGCTTCGTTGAACACACGATTGGCTCCTAGCGTTAACTATACCTGATTATCGTTACTGCTTGTTTTCGTATATTGATAGAAAAGATGTACCAGCATGGCGGGTAGCCTCTTCGTATCAATCCAAAAAAAAAGAGCGCACATAAAACAAACATACGTTATAGCATTACTCTTTATCTAGACTAGGACTGATAATTCAAATGTTATGCATAACAATTACAGTTTCTAGCGGTTCGCTTAACTATTGCTACGTGCAACTCTGTTGACCAGAGCACGTTACTTTGTAGCGCTTTATGTCACTTCTGTAAATCGGTACGGTAGATAGTATATGACGCCGCTAAATCCACATGATCTGATCCCGTCTGTAATATTTGCTGCTGTTTTTGCATTTCGCCAATACTTTACTTAAGCACTGTCATTGTTGTCCTCCCAGTTTGCTTCCGTTTCCGCCGCTGGTTTCGGCGGAGCCACAAACCGATCGAAGCGTCGCGTCGCATCGCCTTGCCTTGTTTGCGTTTCGAGATTTTCTCGAATCCGACAAGAAACAAGATGAACTCCGCGGCTTCAGTGACGATGAAACCGACTCTCGGCGGCGGCCAGGGTGAGTCTCGGCGATGATTTGACTTTTGAAGGTCCAAATCATACATCATTGTTAATTGATTTTTCACTCAGAAATGTTTCGCGGTTTCCGCGCAAAAACAACAGCAGTTTAAACCAGCGTCTCGTCGCGTAGGATCACCGCTTTAAAATCGCGTACGAAATAGCACAGACACTATAACTGTCTACGGTGCTGGGACGCTTTACGTCTATCGATCGAATGCTGAACTCTGAAATGTCCCACACATACAGATATACACATGAGGATAGACTCGTCGATTTTGCAACACTGTCATTGTCCAAGCGACCGTAAAAACGAAGGGTGATCTGCCGCGACTGTGGGCGAGCATTAATAAGCGCGACAGCTAACGTTAAAACCGGCCACGAGAAATAATTTACATTTAGTTCTCAGTAAAAAAACAACGTAAATAAACAAAAAGACGTAGTTGTGTAACGGCAATAAAACTGTAGACACAAGAATTATCAACATGTCAGGTTACTAAAGCATTGACGATAACAGTAGTTCGTAAAGAAGAGAAAGGCAAGCCACCACGAAAAAAAAACGTACTTCTTTTTTTTTTCGTTTGGTTATACAGGACCGCATTGAACAGCCAGTGACGATTCCACGAAAATCGCCACTCGACGACCAACCCACTTGCCTACGTCTCCCAATATAATAAGAGGCTAATGATAAAAATAATTGTGAAGCGCTACGATATCTAGCTACAACGGCCTTAGTAGAACCAGTAGATAACATAAAGTAGTTCTATCCCTAGCATGATATGCAAGCACGAGCCCCCGATGCAGCTGCGCGTCTACGACCATAAATCAAAACGCCGCAGAAAATTAGACGATTCTCATAAACATCGACAAGTGTCCGTCGATCGGCCCGGGATTAGGCCCCGTCCATCATTCGGCTACAGTTCGACAATGACGAGTTGTCATCGCTGCTCTGACCAGCTCTACTTCTTCGTCCTCAGATGCAGAAAAACGTGGCGGCCAACAATGAGTATAGACCACTGACTCGGTCCGTTGGGTCGTGTTAGTTCGCTCGTTTATTGCACCGCTGTCGTTGCAAACGTTGGTAATTATCGATACGTTTAGTGCGACCTTATGGCAGACAAGTACGTGAGGCTGCTACTCAGCCCCTATTGTCATCGTTGCCGCCGGCGTAAACTGTCACTGTATGGCCGTACGGTAGGAAGTTGTGCGTAAGCACGATTGCGCACATCGACTGACACGCACGTCCAATTGTAACCTCAATAATAAGAGCAAAATGTATTAAAAGCGGTCGTCGTCGTCACGATCATCGTTGCCATCGTCAGCTTAAAGCCGCTTCAAGCAATGTATCGGATATTTCTTTCACCCGAATACAGCGGACGGCCAATGGCGAAGTGTCGGACAGGCAAAGAGCAAGCGCCAAGTATTTGTGTGTACGTGTACGTGTGGCATCGATCGATCGATCTAATAATAAAGGTGCCGCCGCAACTGGTTTTCACACGGATTAAGATTACAGTTATCCGAAGCAATTAAATAGCATTACATAAAAAATCAATTGGATAAACAACAACAACACATGCTACTATTAGTACGACGTCTGAAACTAGTACGACTACTACAACTTGTAATAACAAGTGTTTTTTTTTTTTTTTTTGTTTTTTTTTTTCTGTTAAGCCGATCTACACTGTCAGTGTTGTTGTTGTTGGTGATATCCACAATAGGAGGGTTCTGAATAAGATCGAGGAAAACGTTTGATATAGCCAATAAATGATACAATGTTATATAACTGTTTTCTATATAACAAAATAATTTACCTAATGTTTATTAACTAATTTGGGTCACAATTCATATTTCTGCGGCTGACAGATTGCCAAAAGAATATCTAGATTTTTCCACTCTTCACCTGATATCGACCGTATCTATATATAATGTAATAACTTTTGTCGTTTAGTGTTAGTAACATAAAGCCTGGGACACGTTTAAAGTAGGCGCACTTAACGATCGTTCTATGCGAAATCCCAAACGATTTACATAGCGCGTTCAAATGTGCGGTCCGCAATTCCAATTGAGACAATTACCAACCAGATCCTTCTAATTCCCACTCATTGGGATTTGCCATTCTGCTTTTACGTTGCAGCGGACTTTGTTCGGGCATACTTTAACCTCGTCGTGTCACACAGTGGGGAGCTATCTTCAACGGGCCAGAGTCCAAGGGATCGATTCGATCTATAGGTGCGATTATGTCGGGTAGGAGCCGGAGAGCGATTCAAGCGGACAAATGGGTCTTGTCCCAGTATCTTAGTCTCACTAGGGGGAAACTTAGCCAATCCTGTATCCAGCCAGCACTCGCTTATTGGTAGCATATTTGCACCGATCGCAAATGTTCTTTACTACTAACTGTAAAAAAAGCCCAAGCTAGCAATATCAACAAAATATTCATTAATATCGAGAGACGGTATTCCACTTTGACTAGATACAAGGCGTGAAATCTTATGATTATTGGATTAGACCTATGAGCTGAAAGGATTACTAGATCTAAATTCATTATGGTTGTATCAGTGCAAAGACATGTACATGCACGAAAAGGTCAGTGGGCAATATAGCACTACATACATACTTCAACAATCAGGGCTCTGGCTAGTTCGAGTTTTGCCTGGGGCAAGTTTTCGATGAGCTCCAGTAGGAGCTAATGGGCTAAGAGTCCTGACACCGATCGAGCTCTTGCTGGCCAGTATCGTTCGCGGGTACTAGTGGCGGTACGTACGGTAGCTGGGGCGAGGGGCGAAAGGTAGCCTGGCGCGCGGGGGGGGGGGGGGTCTAGAGCAATCAAGAACAAATTGGACCAATTATTCGAGTCACACATCTCATACGAGGCTCCCCTTCTCCATCCACTTACCCAGCGTATATCCACGATCAGTAGTCTTTCGTTCTTTTCGTGTCACTGTTATTCGTGTCCATGGAAGAAATGCGTGCCGGTCGAACCTCGAGAGGCCCGAACCTGTTCTCCTCGGGACGCAGCCGACCGTCTTTGCTACAAAGTTTGAACGTGAAAGTTTTAGCCACGTACACTTTGCTATGCCGGCTAACTGTTTGATTTACTGACTCGCTAAAGGACATGCAGTACCTAACACTTGACATGTGGAGCAGCAATGCAGATTATATGTAGATCGTGCCATCACTTATCGGTACCATAATTAGGAGTTTTGCCACGAGTTATCAAGCGAACCCTGTCGACAAACGATAGAAGTAGATAGATGCGAATTATCATTTGCATTGTATTGCTCTATGTCGGCTGGATGGGCAGTATGGCTGCGAGAGGCTATGGCTACCTACAGCTATGAGAACGCAAGCTCATCGCGAAAATATATTACAGTAATTTCTAATAGCTAACGAACAAAATAGATGATGTTTCAGCTTTTAATTATGCCGCTTTCTTTTTCTCCATTTCTGCCACCTTCTGCACGCTTCTACCGCCTTCTACATGTAAAGTATACATTCTCTATTGCGGAAAACTCTCCCTTGGTAAAGCCGTTTGACATTACTTCTAGCTGACTGTCGTTGCATTACGCCATTGCTAAAGAGTTAAGTGAAGTGCTACCTAACAGCTTATGTGTTTCCAACTTTCAACTTCTGGTGAGAAACTGCGGATGGAGGTCTAGCAGCTTTTCGCTTATAGTGAAGCCCAGCTGGGGCGCTGGATGTCACCTAAAAGAGCGCAAAGTAAATCGGTGACAAATAGCAAAAGTAGCTGCAGCAGAGGCGCCAGCACTCAAAGTAAAAAAAAATAAATGTGACAAAAGCCTAAGAAGAAATGGTACGAAAGGCGTTACAACGGGGCCAGAGCCGATGATGAGCGCCAACGCCCTCAAAGATGACTTCTTTGCCGTTCGGACAGAAGGACTTTTTACAACCATCGAGTCGCTATGGGCGACCGCAATCTAGGGTTGTCATTGGAGATAACGCGATCAAAATTCGCCCGTTGACACGTTACCGCGTCGTCGTTGTCAAGCATGGCAACATGGTAGAAAGCGAGCACTACACGATAAAGACACCCTGCTGAATTTGTCGTGTCTGCACTTCGTGCACAAGCTACTTGTAAACATAGTACATCTGCAAAGAGCACATCATCAGTCTATCTGCGCTACAGCCGGTAGTCAGTTCATACGTACAAACATAGAGATCTTAACGTTAAGTCTAGCTGGCCGTCAACCTCCCCAGCAACTGCCAGCGGCCTCATCTTCCTCAACCGGCATCGTTAGCGTCCTAATCCTAGACTCCCAGTCACTGGAGCCATCATGTGTTTCTTTTTCCTGGACATACATAATACCACAGTAATAACAGTTCAGTCATTATTGACTGCTGCATCGAGTTGCCCTCTCTGACTCCCGTAAACGACTGAGTGAAAAAAGAACAACGAAGTAACTACGGACGAAGTTAAGCAAAGCAGCATAAGGCAAAACAGCGATAATGGTGACATAGTAAATGGGAGAGACTAGCAGCCGCCGTCATCCAATGGGCTGGTTGCTGAACGCTACGCCATTTGCAGTTACACAACGTTACGCCAGCGAAGCTTTTGGGCTCGATACACGACTGCCCAATTGATGTGTATTTGTATGTCGCCAGAGCCGCTAGTGCGACTGCTATTGTCGTCGTCGGTGGTGCCGTTATTGCTGCTAAAGCTCTGACTAAAGTGAGAGGCAGCAGATGGATACGTAGTTCATCGGATCACACCGCTAAATCAGTTAAGCTGAATCTCTACCACTGTCACTGTCAGATTCAATACCGGTGGCGTTCCGTCTGCTGTTGTCGCTATTGAGGCTGCTTATTCTTACCGCTGCCTCGAAAACAGTTAAAAGACAGCTAAAGCATTGCAGAAGGGCGTTCTCGCTCATTTGACTTCTTCGTAGCTGCGACAAAAGAATGAAACTTTGCTACGTCGGTATGCATTGAAATGCAATACGCATGCTTATATCTTGACAACTTCGGAGTAGTCGGGGTGGTAGCAATATGAATTTTAACAGTCATTTTTTTAAGCTTCCCCTAAGACGTAGCAGCTAACCGTTTGTCCGACCCTACGAACACGGCTGTTACCAATACACGCACACCAATGGACAACCTAAGGAGGTCCATTCTGTCTTGGTTGTGCGCAAGCCTTTTTAGCGGCGATCTGTACGCAGAAATTTCTGCTTTGATAGTCTGGACCGACGATGGCGGCCACACCAGCAGCAGCAGCAGCAGCAGGAGCAAATATCAACAAAGGTTGGATCATCATCCTCAGAATTCCTGTTGTACTGATGGTAATCGTTGTCGTTTCAGATTCACCTAAGTCTGTCCATTTGTCCGTCTCTCCATCCGCCTGCGCTGTCGGATGATCGGTCTGTTTGTGTACGAATCGTCACCGTCGTTTCGCCTTTCAGCTGCTGTTGCTGACTGCCTTTAGCGATTGGTCGGAAGGCGATGGTCGGTCGGTCGGTCGGTCGGTCGGTCGGTCGGTCGGTCGGTCGGTCGGTCGGTCGGTCGGTCGGTCGGTCGGTCGGTCGGTCGGTCGGTCGGTCGGTCGGTCGGTCGGTCGGTCGGTCGGTCGGTCGGTCGGTCGGTCGTCGGTCGTCGGTCGGTCGGTCGGTCGGTCGGTCGGTCGGTCGGTCGGTCGCTCGGCAGGTAGTGGAGTAGCGTCACAGTCTAAGGCAACAGACTTACGCTCTGCTGATGGGACTTCGTTACTGCCATCACTGGATACGCACACATGAAGACCCGGCTTGCATCAATGACTTATTACTCGTAGGCCCCGCCTGATCCAGCTCCGCCGGTCGGCCCTGTGCCATCATGGCCAAGACGGGATGAAGGCGAGTTGGACTGCGGCCGCTACCGTGTTACTGAGAAGCTCGCTGGCATTTACACCGATAAACAACGATGACGATGACTGCATGATGATGGTCGTGATGAGCTCTGGCGTGGTCGGCATTACCCATCACTGTTTGTCGACCGACTGATCGTTGGGACCGCGTAGCGACGCTGCTGAAACATGCCGCCCAGGTATTAATTTGGACCAAGTAAAGACAAGTGGCAAAGGAAACAGAAGATTGGACGGATTCATCATCTTCGAACAGACAGAGACGTTGACGTGAATCGACTAGCGTATTATGTTATTTAGCTACTGTTGCGGCCGCTATCAATTAGCAGTCGTAATAGTAACAACGATTATACAAGTCCCAGTTGGAACTGGCTGTCGATAGAACTGCTTTTAGCCACTGGGGGGTCACTTTTAGCAGGAGATTGCGAAACGCGATGAACGAAGAGCATTACGCTATAGATTTGATACAGAATTAGGGAAAGAGACACCGGTTTACTTGCATACACCGCTTGGATCAGGAGCGTCCGCCAGAACTGGGTATCATCACCAGCGCTGAGAGAAAACCGTTCGCCAGTAACCATTGTGTCCGTTAGCGTCAAACTAATCCGAATAGAAAATCGCTGATAACTTAAACGAGCTTATAGGTAGCCGCGTATGAAACGCTCCACACAATAACTTTATAATCGTATAATTACTTCATTAACAATTGGCTTTTTGTCAGGAAAGCCTTTTAGAAACATTCGATCTAAAGCTGATATTATCGCATCGAATTATATACGATAAAAGAAAGATAAACAATTTGCTTTTATGTATGAGAACTGGGCAGTCAATACACGGTGTCGAGACAAATGTTTGTTGCTTAATCTTTACAGGCGATGAAAAATGTTTTGCTTTGTAGCACGAGATTTTCAAGCGGCACCTTTTCACCCTGCTACGCTTTTTTTTTTTCAATTTGACAATTGTTATGCTATGCGGAACCTTGTCTATTATAGTATCTAGAGAATCTTTTGTGACTCGATGGTCGAAGTGGAGCACTACCAAACTTACCATGCTCGGTGTCGTCTACACTGACGTATTCACCTATTGATTCGGTGAGCTCTTCTTCAAGCTCTTAATGAAAAGCACCGTTACTAGTCATATCTATTGAATGCCCTACTCAGACGCAGAACATGGCAATGGCATAAACGTAATATAGAAAACCACAGCAATCGGCTACGAATCAGTTGATATCTATATCTTGACTTGTCCGATCATTGATTCATATTTTAGCCACGTAACCCGTTTCGCGGTGCTCCTTCATTGTCTTTACTACATTCAAAAAACACACACACACACACACACGCACACAGAACTGTGCGACTATCAGTATGTCTGGGATCTTCACTCATGTCAGTTCTGTAGTCGAGGGGATAACTTATAGTATGACGTTCGTGTTCGCCGTAAACACATAGCTTCAACTGAATTTGCAACGTTGGTGAGCGCTTAAGACACCCCACGGTCTTACTAGGCCCTGCTAGTTTCATAACACTTTTACTAGTGCGTTACGCACCGCCCGTAGGAGATCCTACGACTTAACAATGATAACTGCGGCATCCAGATGTATTCTGCGGACCGGCGCATCGTTCCGCTGAATATGTTGTCCTTTCAGCTGAATGACCGGTGACCAGAGTCCGAGTGAAGTTCACACGCGGGACGCGACGCGACGCGGTGGCCGGATAAGGAAAGAGAAAGAATGAAAAGTACACCGCATTGGTCGACCACTAAAAGCAAGGCCCATCAAGGACAGTCGAGGTCATCATCGTATGCTAGCGATACCGTTGCTCCGAGCATGAACCTCGGAATTTCTCACTTACTCTTGCTAAAGCGAACGTTCATCAAACAATTCTGCCTCTATAATAACATCGGGTACAGCGACATCACTCGCAATGATAATAGTACCAAGGGCGATGTAAAACCCCTCGATACAGATGAAGATTATTGAATCTTCATCAGAATGCTGGCCCGTCAACCATGGTCCTACGGACTTAGGCAGGTGAGCAGGTTCCACCGGATGTCAGTCAGTGTGAGGGCCACTTTGTGAAAGACGAATAAACCTCGGTTGACCGGAATGACAAAGTGAATAGAGGGGAGCATATACCTGAACGGAGTTCGTGAACTATTTTCAGTTTAGGTTAACACTTAGATGAGATCCGGTGTATCCCACAAATTCGATATTCAATTAGGATACATAGCAGTATCTCGAAAAGTCCATTGATTCTATATACAAAATAACGATCTCTATAAGGTCTGTAGGTATATTTGTCGATGAAATCGTTCACGAATCGTCGATGAAATTTCTATTTGATCAAAATTAAACGGAAAATTATTTGCGAGAGGTTACTAGGTACGAACCGCTTCCTAACCGGCCTTAAAACACTAAGGTGCTTTCTTGATCGGTTACCAGGACGCGTTATGTCAAGCCGTCTACGGGATGGGCGGCAGACACCTTCACGTCTTCAAGCAATGAGATCTTTTCATAAATAGGGTCTGATGTATACGCAAAGTATGTATACAATTGGTGTTAATAAAGAAAACGATCTAATGTCACTTCTAATTCCTTCGTCGGGTACCAGGACAATAAGGGACGTTTCGTACATAGGAAAAGGACAAGATTCATCAGTTCGTGGTTGACTAACAGCGAGTTTATCATTTGCTGTTTTTTTTTTTTATGTCTAATTGCTGCGAATTCAGGGGAGATTCGTACAAACCGGGCTAGATCAAATGAGGAATTGCGCGTTTAACTTTAGTAGATCTACTAGCCAGTGCGAAGAGATGTATGAGGGAGCTAGTGGAAGAAAAAGTATAGGATTTCCATGACGGTTACTGACTCGAACCGAGCGTGCATGTTATGGGCTAACTAGCCAATCGCGAGCCCAAGTTTCCCGCAGCTCTCGGCGCGTACGCTGAGGTGACTAGGTAACGGTTCTACGAAGCTGCACCATTTTGTAAAAGCTGCATTGACGAGTGTATGCGTCCATATGGAAAGAGTTAGACGGTATCAAAAATAACTGCTGGGTCGCTTGCTCAATAAGTGGTTCTAGTAGCCGTCAGGGTACTAGAACGGTTGGTAAATAGACGAGGACAACGAGCTTACTTTGCATGGTCATGTAAATTGGTCATATCACAGTGTAGTGCATGAAGGGTAAAATATCAACCTACTTATTGTCCTCGACAAGCAACATCACGCTTGCATAGAGAATATATACCGGCCCACAGACAAGCAACGAACGGCACCCTTCGTTTAGCGTTGAAAACAGAATTGAGCAGTGGCTGTAGAGTGGATTGAGAGAAGTAGGTGTTCGGCGCCAACAGCGGCCACAATGGCGAAAACCAGTTAGCACGAAAATATTAGCCTGCCAAATATTATTATTACTCCCAGCTTAGATACTGATCAATGTTCAATTTAAATACGTATCACAAGATAATGTATTCAATAGTCCGGCTTGACTAGAACAGCGGAGTGTCCAGACGCTGAGCCAGCGGCTGCTTTGAGCTTCGTTTGCGACATACGCGCAGGCTGAACTTTATGTTCATAGATTCAACAAAGTATATTGTTGCTAGAATAACTTTAAATTTGCGTTTGGTAGCGCATATCGATTGTAATTTAGGACCACAGCTTCCCTTCTGTGTCGATTAGCCAGGTGTATTGCACGTTAACAGTGTTTGTCCTTCCTGGCGGTTGACCAGCCAACACGGTACACTTACCCCCACCCTCCCCCCTCCACAGCATCTACTTCTTCATTTTCCGACAACTTGAGTCCATTCGACATTCTTCTACACCTTGGACCTCAGCTAATCGGAGAGAGCGACCAGACAATGTCCGCTTTTAAAGTCCAGCTATTTCGCCACACCTCATCGACTCACTACCACTCAGACATCATCGGTCTGGGAGGGGTTGTCAGTGGCCGTGGGTGGTGCTGACTGGTGACCGGTTGTTTGAGCTGACCAGCGTCGGCTGGTTGCCGAGCGGCTTAGGGCGATTGTGGCCGTGATTGTGAAGGTGAAGCAACACGCGACTTCACCCTGTCGCTGGCGGTTCGCCGCTTTGAACTTCGGGCTATTGGTCCGTTGTAGGGGTGGACCGGTCCTAGGTTGACCTGTCGACAACCGTCATAGCAGTGGCCAGTGAAGGAATTCGCTTTGCAAGCTATTTGCTGATGGCCTCTGCTCACACCTTCTCATCTGGGAGAAACAGTTGGTTCGACATTTACTATATAGATATGCAGGTGCATACACTTGAGAAGGAATAGGGTTCGTAAAGGAACTGGAGAAACAGGACGATAGGTAGAGTTCCCGACTGACCAAATTCGCGTGCTGACGTGTAATTGCTTGTACGTACGTTGGCACGGGTAAAAAATTCATAGTTCAATAAAACAGTAGATTACGCGTTCATATTTTGTTATTATACAAGAAATGTTAGCTATGATAAAAAAAGTCTACGTTTGAATCTTACTTTGCTACGTATCGAGATGAGGCTAAAGTGAGTTGTGACTGTTTTACAGTGGAATAGACATTTTATATTCTAAAGATAATTAATATGATGCATTTTCGTACACCTGTTTTGCAGAAAGCTATTCATAGATCATGGACCGATACATAGATATATATATATATATATATATATATAGGTAAAATCTATTAAAATATCTCCTAAGTTTAAAATTATTGTCGTCGGTGCTATGGTTGTTAGGTGGAGCGGAAATCACTTACTTTCTCCTTTGTCTCTTTGCAAGATAAAACGCATTCACTGCAGGATCACTCATACAACACAAGTTGTTCTCTATGGTATAAAATTGCTTTTTTTTAAACGATTTCAAAAAAATCATTAGTACACAATAGTAATTACTACTTTTTCAGCTGTAAATTTAAACAAATAAGTAGAAAATATAATAATAAATATAATTTTGGACGAAATGATAGTTCGCACGCCTGGTAGTATTGATTAGACTGACCTTCGTCTCTTGGCACATACTTTTTTTAATTTTTTCTTTTAAGTTTCTAGTAAAATATAAGGCAATTCAGAACTTCGAAACCATACACGCCACTGTCACATAGAGAATGGTCGAAATAAACTTTTTATATCTTGGAGAGTGTATTAAAGATCCGTCATACGTAGCGTTACACGGGGGTAAGGTAAAGGAGGAAAACGAAGCACGCTATTCTAGAAGTTTACCCAAATAACTTTGTCATTTCGACAAAGGTGAAATTATTTAATAGATATTGGTAGTGTATTAAGCAAGAAGCAATAAAGGCCGCAAGCCTAAGCGTATACTAAGCCTACTTACATATATATGAATGACAGACCCGTGCGTGTGCACTACATATTATAATACTTACATGACCAAATCGTTCGTGAAACGGTTGCGTGACTGCGAAAGCTGCGACCCGTAACTAGCGTCCACGGTCAGCGGAACGAAATCATATCGGTAAAAGCTAGTTAAGATATCTGAGTTCTAGCTTCGACCAGGCACCCAATTTCAACAGTGGCCACTCTTTCGATTCCACCTTCAACCTCTGCCCATATCAGACCTGATCGATAAATGCCCATCTGATCGAGTGCCACGGAACAATGAAACATTTACGTGCGCAGCGTCTCTGCAAGCGCGCTTTGAAACATTCATCAATGAACTGATCCAAACGATCGCATCTATTTTCGATGCATGGTGCTAGATCAAACAGTCATTGTTAGGTGTCTCTTGGCACAATGGTACAATTGGCATATCTGCTATTTGTGTTACGGTAATTATTATTATTATACGTACAGTCGTTGTGTGTAAGGGGATGTAGTGGCCTGAGGCGCCCTTCGGAAGCGCGTATCTCTGCAAAACATGCTCCTCGGTGATCTTTCTAGAAAACGAGGACGATTCAAGCTTTCGGATTGCCTACCACCCCTCAGAACTGATGGAGCCACAGCACCATTCTAATAACGGTTAACAAAACCATGATTTGATTTACATCTGTAGATGACACCCCCACATACTCAAAAACCCATTTCATATTAAGCCATCTTCTTTCATTGCCACCGCTATGGGAACGAACCTCCGATAATAATAACAAAAGGTATTGTCTGTTTACCTTAAAACACTGGCCGATTATTCACTTAATCGAAAGCAGTTACTGTGCAGTTTCTACATCTGCCGGCTTTCTAATCGAATCCAATAGCGTTGGGACCATATCAGCTGTTCCAGCAGGTCTTCGTGTATAGTTCTTTCAGCGCATGGCCATCCTGAGTTGGTCGTCACCGTTTTAGCAGTTCCTCTCAGGCTATCCTCCTGCTTTCTCTTCCTGTATCGGTAGTGGCTCCCAGAGGAAAAACCTATCGCCCGGTGCACGGCCGGTTCAAACTCGTCGGCACTCGCGGCGTTTCACCGTTCATTTGGTTACTGTTGATGCTGCTGTAGTTTCAGGCGGATCGGGCGTTCGGACTGCATCTGTTACGTCACCGATATCCATATGGCCGATGGATGGATGGATGGATGAAATGAATGTACATTGAACGACGACTCTCTGACGCACGCTGCCGCTTTGGCGTTCAATCGTACCGTACAGAAGCTCTTCTCGGCCCATTCTCCCACTGCCTGTTGTCCATTCCTTCATGGGTTCGAGGTGGGGTGACGGTACTAGTGGGGTCGTCATTCTTATTATAACATAACTACTCGGAGGCTTTAGGCTAAATAGTTGTTGTTTTTGGCTTGTACCGCTGTGAGATACTATATTAAGTAGTGCGGTGGGATGGATAGTTCAGTAGTTCATAAAGAAGAATTAGAGTGAACTCCTTGTATATTTGTGCGTTTGTCTACACGAAGCCAGAGATAGTTACTCCGACGCGATGGCCGTCGGCGATCTGAACGGTGGACGACGATCAGTGGTGGCGTCTGCTCTGGGGCCGACGGCAATTCTTCAACGAAAAACTTTGTCTCTACTCATGAGCGTTTGTGGTAATACCATGCTTGATTTTCCCATTGCTGATGCGTGCATGCGTTTAGCGATCATATTGTTGTTGTTGCTGTTGTAGTTGTTATTGTTGTTCTACTCGCTATGGAGCTGTTATCGTCGTTGTCGTTGTTGCTGAGTCTGTCTGCATCGCACTTCTTTGAAATTTGTGCGTCGTCATCGGCAGCTTTCCTCCGAGAATTTGTTCGCTCACCGTTTCATTCTAATGGAGCGATAGATGTACTATGCATTCGCGTATGCTACGCGCGCATCATCAAAGAGCTCATCACCGCTAAATGTTGTTGTTAGAAATATAAGGGCCTCTATTTTTAATTGACGCCCACGCGTTCAAAGGCGCCGGCCGCAGCTTATATCCGTTCCCATATGCATAATAGTGTTACGCATACACACATATAGGAAAAAAGACAAACGCCCATTTTCACCCATAAAAATTTACTATGCGTCGCTTGCCCGCTTCAGACATAGACTGTTGTACTTAAATTAGACGATACGCCACTGGTGAGGTAGTCGTTAATACGGACATCGGAAGGGCCAGCGCATGGTCGACTGGATGACCAGCACTGGCGAAAGGCCGTTATTACAGGATGTCGAGAATATGCCCAGTCGGCCACCCTACGCTACTTCGTTGAAGGTATACTGCTACTGCTCGTTGGGAAAAATAACGATGACTTTCCTCGTTTCAAGTTGAAGAAGTGCGATTAAAAGACGAAAAAGAGTTGAGCATATAAAATTCTAACAGGGAGAACATAATATAGCAACGCTTTAGATGCGACATTTGTGTTTATATTGTACCAGCACTTTATGGGGCAGTTCATCATATCGAATTTTGCGCATGTGGGACTATAAATAATCGACCCTGATCGAAAGTTCGCCCAATCTAGCTGGACGAATGATGTTATCATCGTCTTCGCTGAAACAACAGTGCGTTCACTGTGGATCATTTTGCTGCTTTCTCCCCCCACCCCGTTTCCCCATTAACTGGATATTGAGTATTTTATGGTGCAACGCTTATTGCTATCGGTGGCGATAACGATCTCAGTATCGTCATTGCTTCATATCGATATTTGTATGACATTTCCAATGTGTGCCAGCTGGGGTGACCTTCGATTTTCACTAGCAATTTATCTAGCTCATCTAATATGTGTATTCTAGCTGGTGACGTTTGTCCATCAGTTTAACAATGGGGTTTGCGTTCGATCCACGAACGTGCATCTGATGTCTACTGCATGTCTGCCGATAGCTTTCCGACTGACAAAACGCCACTGCGGCGTCGGCCGAGGCATAGACTTGAACCCGGATCGCGCGACCAATTTACTTCAACGTTGTGCAGTACGTGCACGCTGTTTATGTAGCAGTGCGGGTATGGCTAGACGGCACTTGATGTATATAGATCTACATAGGACGATATTCGCAAAAAAATAACAGCGAACAACAGGGCCCGATGCGTCCTAATGGGACGCTCAGCGCGTGCTTGGTGTTGCACCGTAGCTCATCCGTCGTCCATTTGTGATGCATCTGTCCCTCTACTCCATTTGATCTTATTGATGACGATAGGAAACGTCGATTGGAATGTATCTGAGATGTAGTTGTTCCCTTCCGCTTTATCGACTCGTTCTTATTTCACTCCATTTGCCTTCATTTTGTTCTATATGAACACTTAGGTATCAACGTTAACGCCATAGCATCTTGTTATCTACATCTGCGACAGTACCTCATTGGGACATCGTCTCTACGAGACATTAACAGCAGCAGCGGCAGTAGAAGTCACGGAAGTGTACGAGTTACGCAATGCTAACAAGACGTATATATGCATACATACACACGCAGCCTGATGCTAGTAGAGATTGGTGAAAGATGCATATAACTGTGGGAATTAGCTTGGGATGTGTGTGTGGGGGGGGGGGGGGTCACAACCCTTGCGGAGCGCCATACGTAACAAAGCTTGATCGTTCAAAGGTTTCTGCAGGTCGACAGAAGTAGAGAGTTAGTGATCTGAAAAAAATGTTGCTGATTTATGTTCGTTCGTGAGTGTCGCTTGGGTTGTTGCTGTGTAGTATTCAATCGAAAAAAGCAGAACCGAAGAAAAAGTCAAATGTTGGCAATGTCAGCTGTTAACCACGCCTTATTTGAAGCTCTGACGCATATGTCTGCACGTTAAAATCAGAGAAAGTGAAGATAGATAACTGAGCGGCACCTTTTCCGTCCTCATTTAGATGCGACAAGACGTAGCGAGGATACCCGTTTTGACAGGAGAGTCGTCGATCCATCGTGTTCCACGACTTGACTAGCTAACATCTGATGCAAAACGATGATAGAGACAGCTGTTCACATTCGAGGTTAAGCGGGAAGCTGCTCCACTTTTGCTAGTACTAGTACTATACTTAGGCTAATTGTCAACGAAACGTTGCGTACGTTCTATGCGCCTATCCATGTTCGAGCATCACAAAATCTTAGCTTTTCGGTACCGTTGTTAACGAGACGTGATGAGCAAGCAAGCAAGCTGAACGTAACGCGTTACGTGCTGCTCTGGGAACACGTCGCCGTATTTTCTCGTTTCGTCGAGGGCCTTTTTTTCTCAACCTGTGTGATCTTGTATTACTATTATTAGAATTCTGATTGTTCTGAGGCATCTTGGCATTACTAGACCGACGGGTTTGGGTCCCATCAATGGTCTTAGCCCATATTCAGCCCGGTACCCGTGTTCAGCTAGGTGAGCGTGCGGCATCATTTATTTCTGCGTACTAAAAATAGTAGTAGCGGACAATAGTCATTGCATTATGCCAGAGAACAGAATACGAGAAGGATTCATTCTGTGTATCGGATCTATTATGTAACACATGTGATCACTGGCCAGCATGTGCCAATGGCTTTTATTTTGGATGCGCATGGGGACGCGTTTAGGCGGTAAATTAAAAATGGAGACCGATCGTTCAAATGCATCGTCGGCCGGATGCCACGTATCTTTTCTGATCTTTTTTTCGTCATCGTGCCTACTTCAGCTGTTTCTGCTGCCCATTGTAGAATAGCTACATCCAGCAAAAGAGAGTTATGGGTGCTTATGCAATGACTTCGTATAGAACTAGTAGAATGGCACAAATGCGACAAGCGTCAATTGATCACGTCAAAATACGCGCAATTGAACGCCGATTATATACATCATCGCTAGTCTGCTGGCGTGCCGATCTCCGACTCATCGAAATCTGATCGGAGGCGCTAAGGAACAGCCTACACTGGACGCCATTCATCCGTCATTTAAATGCAGATATAAATAGCCGATCGTCTGAAGGTAAACTCGAATAAATTTGTAGCACTGGCTGCGTGGTGATGAGACTGTCACTGTTACTGCCCTCTGTTGTTGATGATCTTGAAGTCTTCGCTAATTCTGAGCACTGCCTGACGCTTGTCGCTATTGCTGCGGTCGCTCTTGATTCTAAACAAGAAGTAAGTAGACAAAACACGATGTAGGTGACAGGAAGCGCCATTTTTCAACTGCGAACTTCAATTTATGTTTTGTTAGTTGCGACAGAATAGCAGATGCGCCTCAGTTGTAAGCGGGTCACTGTCCCGGCCGAATGATAACAAAGAGATGACCAATGAGGAATATAAAGAATGTGTCATGTGCTTGTTTAAATCTGTCCTGTTGCTGAAGAACAATAGGAAGAGGCGCTGGCCAAAGGCTGGCTTGAAAAAAAATCCGCAATAACTGGTATTCTATGCTTATTCTCTACGAAATGACGAAAATGACCGCCGTACCTAGTACAAAGTACACGTTGTTCTATGAGTTGACGAACTTCGTCCTAGTTACTCACGCAACGATCATGCCATAGGATGCGCATGCTAAAGTAGGGTAACCCAAATCCTTCTCTGAGTCGACCATATCAAGGATATGTCGAAACGCAATAATGTTAGCATAGCAAGATAAATCATCACCAATATTATCCTGACTTGATGCGGCAGTTTTGGTCAAATAGTGAGTCATACATTACGATCATATGCTTATTTTAATCTGCTATGATTCGTACTCGGTGGACCTTAATGTATACGCCGTAAAACGTCTACGTATGTATGCCACTTGAAGCTGTTGTCGTAAGCGGATCGCTCAGAGTCGTCGACAACCGACTTTTGTCTTTCTTTCATTGACTGCGGCACTATGTTCCCGGAGCGGTTATTAATGCTGCTAGCCCTATTTCGATATTGAGCGGATCAGGCTTCGTGCGGGGGCAGTTCTTGAATCGTTTCGGTATTGTTGTTGTCATTACGCCGATGTCGGTGAGAACTATATGTCTTCATTCTTCACGCTTGACCGTTTGGTATCTTGTGTCGGCCTTTGTCCTGTAGTTCTATTTGAGCCAGCACCACCTTTTCAATTTGCTGAGCCCGCTTAGCGTACTGTGGCCCAGAGGGTGAGGAGCGCGAGGACAAACAATTGAATGTGTTCGAAGATGGACTTTTGGAGCAGTCCATCGGCTGAAGTCGTTGTTGGCTGGCTGGCTGGCTGGCGGGCCGCCCGCCCGCCCGCTTATCTGGCTAGCAGGTTGGCCGCAACACCCGCGATTAAAATCAATACCGTCTAGTATGGTCAAGTGGACAAGTGGTACGGCGATCTTCTTGCGCTCACTAGCGTCACGAGCCATCACAAATGCCGATCTGTTGACGAACCAGCAGTGGCACGCGGCGACCATGCTCCACGACTTCAGAGAGGTCGGTGTTCACTGCATTCAACCGAATACATACGGGTTCTTAACAGTTGCGCAAACCACTCCATTGTTTCGCTCAACGGACAGCGGCAGATATTCAAGCGTGTCGAACAACAGCAGCAACGCCATCAGCATCATCGGCTTTGTCATCGGCGGTCTCTGATCGGATCGGTCAGACAAACTCAAGAGCCACTCCAACACCTCCGACCGCTACAGGGACAGCGACGGCAGAGGGCCAGAGTCGCGCCGAAGTGGACATAGGGCACACAGAAATGCCTCTCCTCATTCTCGGCAATGCCAGACAGATCCAGAGGTCTTATGCGGAGAGCGGCAAGACCCCCTATTGGCCCTTTTATGAGTCAATTGAGACGACGACGATCATGAAGGGAGTTTCGAAGTCGACAGACCGATGAGTGGCCGATCGAGCTGACAACGTCCGACGAACGCCATTGGACATCAATGCTAACAACACCATGGCCGTGAAACAGAGTAACAAAACGAAAACCGGAGAAAGAAAAATAGTTTTGTTATAAATGTTGACGGTGATGATAATGATGAGGACAATGAAAAGGTCAGCCACACTTTGAAGGAGTAGCTCGCCTTGTCAAAGCGATGTCGGTGCTATACAGGTGGATGACGACGAATGCTACGGCTAGCCAATGAAAAGTATACTAAATAGGGGGTGACAATTACGATACGATTCATATTTCATGCTTTCAACCATGTTACTTGGTTTTAATTGTGGGCTTTTGCCTAGAAATAGTTTGATTAATAACTAAGCCGACGGTGTTTTTCTTTGATAATAGATACTGTCACGGTTGTGTGCAATTTGTTTAGATTTTGATTCAACCTTGTACTTGCTTATGGCATTAGCATAAAAGCTTCTAGGTGAAAGAAGCCTTAAGTCACAAGACGACTTTGACTCTGCGCTGGATAGATAGATCTCTATCCTCCTGAATCGAGAAGCATAAAACAGTTAAATTATATCGAAGTTCTTAATTCTAGGATCACTAACAAAGGATTCTATTTTTGATGCTACGTATCTACGTAGCCGCCTCGACATCGGTTATGGGCAGTTTTTAGGACGAGACATGAGTAGCAGAGCAGGAGTATTAATATACTTATAAGTGACACAGTCATAGTGCTACGAGCCTGCTGTCGAAAATGTGCCTGCGGGAGTGCCTGGCATTGGAGGTGGACTTGTCGAATGAATTATAATCAATATTCCGCAGAAGAGGTGGCAGCGACGGCGGACAAGTGCGTCTCCGTTTAACTTAGTTTTTTTTTAAATTATCTCTCTCTCTCTCTCTCTCTCTCTCTCTCTCTCTCTCTTTCGTCTGTGTTATCTCCATTCGCTGGTGTTATTATTTTCCGCCCTTTCGTGAACAGGAGCTACAGCGGCAGCTTAAGAAACATCACTGCAGAGACAACCTGTGCAGTTTTCTCATTCGTGTAGCCGTCCGAGCAAGTAACAACGACCAACCTGCAGCTTCATTGTTTCCCGTCCTTCCATTTTCAGGCGCGGGGTCGTTATTCTCCCC
This sequence comes from Varroa jacobsoni, assembly GCF_002532875.2. Taxonomy (NCBI): domain Eukaryota; kingdom Metazoa; phylum Arthropoda; class Arachnida; order Mesostigmata; family Varroidae; genus Varroa; species Varroa jacobsoni. The sequence goes on from NW_019212908.1 coordinate 21,704, forward strand.
TTTCGCCTTCTCTCTCTCCCTCTGGTTCACTTTGAGTTTTTCTCGCGCCCTATCAGAGCTAGTCGTTGCCGTTAGCCAGTGAGTTCTTAGTGTAACGTAGCTTAACTTAGTTGCTAAGGCAAATGGTCGCTGGATCTGCCTGCCTGGTTGCCCCATCCAACGACGTCTGTACGAAGCTCGATGGCTTTCGATGCTTCTGTTCGAGAGCGATGTTGAAAAATGACCGCGTGCAAACGCGCCACCGCTGTAAATCTCTACGTTCAAAAAATTAAAGGACGAAATAAGGGAACCAACTGCGGTTGTCGGGGGGCGGAATAATTGCACAGAGTAGAAAGTACGGCTGAAGAATAGCGCTTTTTCAGCAAACGTAAGCTCTTGAGTCCGACGAAAGCCAGTTTGGGCAACGATGACAGGCAATGGCCCGTTCTGAGAGGGCATAGGTAAGAATTGACGCAAAATCACCGCGACTACTTCTATGACGACGTTTTGTCGCATGCGATCCATTGTAATCGCGTGCTATAGGTACGCCGTCAATGGCTTTTGCAGCTAACGAAGGCGACGATATCCATGGAAACCACCAATACGGAAACCAGGTCGCAGGAATAGCCGAGAAACTAAGCAGGACACGACAGCAACTATTTGGCCGCTTCGCTTAGCGCCGACCTGTTAAAAACAGATGGAGCTGCTGTAGCAGATACTGCCGTCTAGGGGGAAAGCAAACAGGAATGGCGACAAAGTAAAAAAGAAAGACGTTCAAGTATCCGGAAAAAAAAATGTGTGTCAGAGCTCCCGAATGAATTTGAGATGTTCAGCTTAGTTGCGTATACACGTATTATATACATGTATATACAAGAGTTTATAAAAAAAAAAAGTGTAAGCGCGTTTACTATGCGGAGGCCCGCGTATAAAGAGAGTGCGGTGGGCTCCGGCCTGACAGGCCACACCTGAACGGTTCCTGGTCGAGAAGACTTGGGCGCCCGCGCTGCTCCAGAAGCGCCACGCGGCGCCGTGGGCAATTCGAGAGAATGTATATTACTCTTAAATAAGGCATACTGCTAGGCATGCTCATGTAGCTTATTTTAATAGAAAAAACCGACGTGTCTGTTTGCCCTGCATTCAGTTCAAGAAGCAAGATTCTTACGCAATGTTTTTGGAATAACAGCATTGTGTATTTTATTTGTGCGACATGTACATATAAACGGCTTTTATTTAGCCTTTTTTTTCCCAAAAATAAACGTACGATGGGGTAGCAAAAAAGTTGAGAGCTTATCCACGGTTATTTATCTTGATAATCAGCACATACTCCGAGATTAGAACCAATACTCTGCCGTTATCGAATGGGCGGACAATATCATTACAAACGAGACATCGTAGGCTAATTATCATTTGAGTTACTTTCGATAAACTACATAGAGTTTATGGCAAAATCACGCGACGTATAGTTAAGAAGATCGGAATTGCAGTGCTCTCCAGACGCTACTATGCGTCTAGTGGCGTCGATCTGTGCCAATACCGATGTATCTGACTGACTGAAGCTATTCTAGAAGATTATTAGGAGACGCGTGTGGATTGTGCAAATAGCTCAAGTGTTTAGTTCTCAAAGATTTAAAAGCAATTGAGTGAGATACCCAAAAATATGCCCTAACATCCCTAAAAAGATCCGAGCTCACCTGATCGGCCTTACCATAGTCAAAAAAACTAGCCAGTAATAGATGTATACAATGTTAATAAGTGAGTTTTTTCCACTTGAACATTTACATAATCTTAAGTAACTTATACTAATGTATCAAAAAAAAAAAACGCTATCACGAGATCTCCACCTGAGACACACCGCTACGCACATCTGAACTGGAGGTCAAAACGTAGGAATTGAAAAGTGTTAATGATGAAAAAAATGGTAAAATTTTCGTTGGTGAAAGAACTATATTTAGACTTGGTCTTGAAGTCTGATGCGGTACTGTACATTTTGATAGTGATTTCTGTTTATTTAGTCAATTCTTGGTGTTACTTACAAAAGGTCTGTCTAATTTAAGAGACAAAAGTAAAATTTGCTCTTAATCTGTTTAAATATCTATTTTTTGTCACATTAGGCTCTTTTTTGGTGGCAAATATGAAAATGTGTTAGTAATACAAGTGCATCATATTATTTAGTTTGTTGCTCATCGTGAAATGTTACCAGGAAACGTCTTGCGTTAAGAATGGAATCCGATAGGACACGAGCACGTATCATTAACGTAGCGGAATATACCGTTCAGTTTTTTAATTTCATTAAAACTGTTTATCATTTCCGACTTCCTACAGCTATTTCAATCACAGGTATTAGTTTAGCTTATATTTTGTAGAATAGAACACCCATATATACTACATTGCACGTAAATAGGAAAACATCTAAAAATATATAGCGTTAATCTCAATGTACCTTGGCCCGGGTCAGATTCTTGTACCATCGCTGGCGAAACGCCACCAAGCTGAAGGAGCCCTCCTTTAATCCGCCGCCCACAAAAGCGTTGGCCCCTGTCGTCTAGTCTTCACAGACGTAGGTGGGCGGTGGGCGATATAGCCAGACAAATTGGGTGTAAAAGACACACTGTGAACAACGGAACATCTGTCTGGTTGCCGAAAGACTCCTCCGAAAGCCCCTTCCCCAATGGAAAAGAAGAACTCAGCAGACGTTGCTTCTACTGGCTCGACCCAACGACCGATTGAAAACATCGTTTCGCTTTAACTTCGTAATCGCCTCCGTCCTCGGACCTCACTTGCGGCTCGCTGCTCGGCTACATCGAGTCATAGAAATGGAAGGCAGGAATCGACTGGCCGACCGTCCGGTCTCGAGAGTGGCTGACGGGAGCAAGTGAATAAAAACGAAGCCTCCCCTCTTTAAAAATTAGAATATCTCTTGTCGTAATAAAAAATGAGCAGCACGCTTAAAAAGCTGACACTTAGTGCTACTGCGGCCGCGGAGACGGCGGCCGTCGTCGCCACCACGGCCGAGGCTTCTACAGCGGCTGATAGGAAGGGGATAAAAAAGTCGTTTTGCTGAGGGTGGCTCGTCAGAGGAGACCTGGTTATTCCCTAAGCCTGGACATCGCATTGGTGTGAAGGACAAGTGCCTAATGAGAAATGGGACCTGTTCGTTTCAAGCACAGATAGATGACGTTTAATATTAGCATAGATTTGAAATTATTGAAGAATATATTAAGCTGCTTTACGGATACGCTATCACACCTCAGTAGGCATATTTCTGTGTGACCTATTCACTACGTGGACTCTTCTACGTCTTGTAGCCTTTAATTTGAGAAGCAGATTTGCGGATGACTCGACTAGCGTGACTCTACTATATACATTCATGTGTACACACTGGCGACGTTAGGTTACACAGTGGAGCAGAATTATTAAGAAGCGATTATGGTTTTGCATACGTTGCACCCTCTCCACAGTCGATTGCGCTGCCCACCCATGTCCGAAGCGGACGAAGGTTAGTCGAGTTAGGGAGTGTGCGTACCGGGATTGCTTTGTCCTGAATGGCAAGCGGATGGGTGTTCGTCTCGAGTGTAATTGGTCTCTTATTGGAGAAATGGTCATCGCTAGCGACATTCCGGACGAGCCTAAATGGCCATCTTCCTTTGTGCCTTACTCTGTCGCTGAATGTTTCCCGCAGGCAGGCAGGCACGGCCCAAGTAGCCTGAATCTTCCTGCTCACTGTTCCTGGCCTTTTCGAAGTGACGTTAAGAACGAGCGTGCGTCATCAAGGAAGAGAAGGGTCTGTGCATTGCACAGGACTCTTCATCGTTGGTGACGTTTGAAATTATATCCTGTCGATACGACAGGCATTACAGTCTCTTTGTCACCACCACGGCAAATGAAGTTTCATTGCTGACGTTAACCTTGCTGACACGAATACTGGTCAAGCATCGCTGTTGATGAACGGTGGTAATGAGACGGAGATGGTCGATGACGTTGACCTCATAGCATGCCTTGAGAATTTCCGCGAGGTGATAGGATTGGACACTGTTGATACTGAAGAACTTTTACTGACATATTTTAGTTGAGCAAATAAAAAATAAAAGAAAAATAGTCGAGTTTGGTATTCGATACTGCCGTCACATCGTCATTCACCCCTTTGAATGCTCGCCCAATCCAGTGCCTTTTAGACGTATCTTTTCTCCCGTTGTTTGTTCATGCTCGCGTCCATTCTATCCTATTCGATTCGATAGATTTTTGGGTGGAGTGAATCTTATAGCGGAATGGGCATTATTACTTTCAACGGATGCGGTAATGTCAGGTAGCGTTCACATCGCCAAAAGAAACATTGTCCGATGGTGATAAAGATGTGGCTGTTAATGATTTGTTCTATTCCCTGAATCCACTGGAGACTATCCCGTCCACTGTACATCTCACTTGAGCTCATCAGAGCGACACGTATCGCTGCGGCGTTGTCTCTGCTCTTGGTGTCTTTTTTCAACGGAAGAATAGTTGTAGTCGAGATCTGATCTCGGATCATTTTTTTGCAACGTATCTAGTAACAGCGGTAAGCAACGGCGGAGAGCTGTTGCGAGAAAAAAGGCAAAAAAATATACTGTGCCCGTCTGTAATATCGGAGTACGACATATTGTAGCGTGCGGCATTTTCCAAACGGATAATTCAACAGGGTCGCTTGTTCCTTTGAACTAAAGCCGACCATTGAACTCGCAAGCGAAATATCGGGGTAGAATAAGCGTCGAGACGGAGGACTAGTCGTACACCCCACAGACATTAGGAAGCAGTGATCCTAGAGAAATCTATATTGTTTTACTCTGGGAGCTATATACATAGTCGTTGTATGCCTATCATACGTTCGGCTGGTCTTCTTCTTTGTTTACGTGCAGAAATCAACAACGAAGACGACGGTGACAATGAACAAGGCATTCACGAGTGATGCAATCATATTTTAATCTACGCAAAACGCCAGTCGCTTCTCGTTGTGTGCTATAACGAATTAGACCATGTCCCGTTTAATAGGGTAGGCCACACATCCCGTTACAATCATTCTAGCGTTCATGTTTCTAAAGTTACAGGATGATAATCGTGAAAGGATCATTCCTAGTTGGCGGCCCACCCATGGGGCTCAAACAGATAAACAACTTATTCTCGTACTGCGTGAAAGTTCGTCGACGACAACTGAGCACCGCACAATACGTGTGACTAAAGTAAGTTACGTATTTTTTTGCGCCGTTATCACCAGCAATGTGGGATAGAAATACCATTCAGTTAGTGTTACGTTTTGCAATCATTATATTCCCACTTCGTTTTTACGGTTAGATGAGATCTGCAGTAGCATTTCATGGCTACGAGCACGATGTGTTCTTGATAGCCTAAAAAATTTGACACACACTCCCAATTTCTTCCTTGTTTTTTGCTGCCGCGAATCGATCAATTATGACGTACTCGCGATGCACAGGCACCGCCGCTGTCGCTGCACCTTCATCAGCAAAGGCGACAGTCGCTACAACGGCGTCAGCCAGCGATTCTCGACCAGCGTCAGAACGAACTCCTGGCAGACAGAGGGCAGAAGACACATGACTGCTTGCTACTACTGCTGCTGCTGTCTCCACTATATTCCGATGCTAATGCAATTTTGAACATTGTACATTATGATCTTTTACTGGCCAAGGAGGGTAGCAGGCAGGCAGGCTCGATAACAGTAGCAACGGTGCTGCTGCTGCCACTAGCAGTGCTGATATAGGTTGTATGATGATCATGATGGTGGCAATGACGGTTTGTTCAATTTGGCCAATGCGGGGGCGTCTAAGGCTTGGCTTGTGCTGGTTGTTGAGGTCAGCATCCTGCGCGCCATGATGATGGCGGTCTCGATGTCGATGCGCTCGATGGACCGGCCGGCCAGCCAGCCAGCTAGCGAGCTGCTCACGTTCTCGTCATATTTATGGAACGGGTAGCAGATCAGTTGAACAGCCTACCACAGCCCTAGGTCTCCAGCTGGCAACCTTGGCCTTTCGTTGCCTGCTGCTTTACCCTGCTTGCTCTGGCCTGAATAAGTGTCAGCAGTAGCGGTCGGCCAGGGCGTGAGGCTAGTATCTGCATCTCGGTATAATGTTGGAGCGACGTCGTCCCCTGTGTAATACATTGTGCGTTATGTTTATAGTGCTATATACATTGTCGCTGAAAATGCTTTCGCCAAATATAGGCGGCTTCGTCAACGGCGGGTAGCTTCGTCTAGAGTCACTTGTGAGGTACCAACGAGTTTCGACGCATATGGACGTTTTCCTGGATCAGCATGCGCTCGAGACGTAATGTGTATGAGAGAATCATCCCTAGAAACTTTCACCAATAGCATATATTTGAGCATAATGTTTCTGTCATAGTACAACATATTTATATGGCCATATCGGCAGGTCCGTTTTAAATTTGGTAAGATCTCAGGAGTACATAAATATTTTCCAGTGAATTATTCTAGCCTAATTATTTGTCTAGCTTTGAGGAAACGACTTTTCAAATGCCACTGCCTATCGGGCCAAAGACACGACTGAAGTATGTTGTACCGATACCTGTCAAAGCCTTTCGTGCCCAACCTGTATACAAATTATCGCGAACTTTTTCAAGCCTTCCGTACCGGAAAGAGAATTAACCAGACCTACAAATCAAGGATTTATTGTATACGAGCTGTAGAAGTACTCTACCCAACTATTTTCACTGAATCTAACCTCTAGCCTACTCTGTAGAAGGCATCAGTTAATTAGATCAGTCCAATAATATGTCATAACTGGATGTTTTTACGTGCTAACTCCGGTTCACCCATACATACATACATTCACTCTGCTACTGTTCCGCCATTGATCTGAGATCAGGCGATCTAATGTTTGTACCATATCCTTCTATCGTCAACAAGTCGCAAACTGTTTGGAGGCCTTCACAGCGAATTAACTAGGTGACTAGCGTCTCTTAGAAATACTGCGGGCACAATAGCAATGCGACAAGCCGCAGGCCACAGATTTACAGACGCACGGCCTGCTCCTGATTCTGCTGGCCAATATAGAGAAAAATGGAACTTTGAGGAAAGTATGTGCGCCCATCGTCTTATCCAGCTCGCGATGGGCCGTCGAGTTGGGCGGGCTTCGGTAGCGCTAGTCGTGTAGCAGTGCCTCTTACATTTGGGATATCGACCTTCGCGGCCTCCTTGGAACTGCGGCTCAGTTTCGCAGACTTCTTCTATCCCTGTCGCCCTCCGTTCTGTGTAGCTCGCTCGTTCGTTTTAGGCATCGGTCTCAGCGGACATACATTTTGACGAAAAAGAAGAGAAAAATGAAGAAAAAGGGGGGATGAAAAAGGTGAAAAATTAAAAACATGACCCACTACCTCCACCGTTGATTCGTAGTGCAGTAGAGTGCGACTAGCTGTCGGCTGCCAACTGGATGGATCGCTGGATTTCGGAGTTGTACAGAGAAGCACTGCGAACCTCTGGGCTCTACCGCTGCACTCGTCGGGTCGGCTCATATGAGTCCCGTCGTCCGATGTGTTCCTTCTTCTCGCCATCCCTCTCGATGGGGGAATGGTTTCGTATAGGTATATGCCTCGTTGTGGAGAAGGACGACGATGTTGTTGATGTTTAGACTGTCGCAGCCGCTGCTGTGGCTGGCCGCTGTGCACGCGAATCGGTCACAAATCTAGGTCAGGAGGCGCAATGTGCTTGATGGAGCTAGGTGATAGAGGTGAGTGGAGTGGAGTCGAGTCGAGTCGTGGAGTTGAGATGAAGTGATGCCCGCAATGACAGCCACTATCCAATAGCTGCAGTTGCAGCTTCTGCTCAATCCAACTATCCAACGCTGAAGGGTGATGAGGAAGCCCACTGCCTTGTGAACACTAAGTGGGTGCATGTCCGTGAGTGCAGAACGCCAAACGGACTCGTCGCCGCGCCACTGCCAGCATAGAGTCACTGCCATTACCCCAGCACGGAGTGCCACTTCACTCTGGTGCACCTCACAAAAGCCTGGATTCAGACAACCACAGTCAGAGTCCTCACATAGCTCAGCCCCATAGTTTATGATAGGGGAAACATCCGATAGGGGATAACGATGGATCGTTGACGACAGTGGCATTCGGGATACGAGACGATACCCGATCCCAGTTAACAACTACAAAGCGTCTGGTAGCAGTCATGGAAGCGGCCTGTGGCTATTGGTGGCATCAGCCACCTTTACTGATGCCGTTTTACCAGTGGCTGCCCTCACAGGCCTCCGTCTACGCTGCATGCGACCCATTCAAATTTATCAATATCATTAAAATGGCGTTGTTTCCCACTAAAGCATTGGGACGACCAAACTAATCACGACGGGGGCATATGAAGATGGAGTCGGTAGATGCGTGTCGATATTCACAATAGCTTCACTCATTGGTAAAACCTGATTAGAGTAGAGATTGTAGCATTAGCAATAAAGCTGCTGGAGTGTTAGCTAATTTAGGCGTCTACCTCATAATTAAAGTAATAAAGCCATATATGTATTGTCAAGTATCTGTAAATACATATGCAGTTGAAGCTGTTCCACTCAAATGATCGAATTTTCATATTAACGCTTGTGGTTCAACAAATATAGCTTTTGCGTAAAAGCGTCGAAAACCTTGCAAAATACACGGTACTCGCTAACACACTCTAAAACGGGAGGTTGAGAAATGAAACCTCCCGTTGTCTTTTCTACATATACTGATGTGGGCAATTGACGATGCTTTATTATTTTTTCTCACTGTACCTAATGAGTGTAATCTGTCCTCTATCGTTCGGCCATTCGTACGAGATCAATCATAGCCAAACTACGAGGTACTGCGGTCCGCCGTTTAATCTAAAGACAAAAAGCCAGTTCTTTTTTTAACGATCTGTGCAGAATATATTGCCTTTTCCACCACTTACCTCTGCACGCTATCAAATACACTATGCATGACAAATCCAGATGCCGAAAGTGTTTCGGAATTTAAAATTCCAGAGCCTCTCCGATAGAGAATGGAGGCCGATTTACTTTTCCTTACATTAGGTTTATTTAAGGACGGTTATATGGACCGTTGTGCGGGCGATTTGCTTGTTGTTCCTGGTATCGTTAGGCTACTTCTGTGGCTTGCCTTCCTCCAGAAGAGGCTGTGTTCTTAGACGAGCACAAAATTAGGAAAGACAAACTAAACGCATGAACAGAGACAGCTGGGGACAGATCTGCAGTGGAAACGAAACACATGACAGCAACGATCATACCCTCCATAACTTCCATTCGAATCATCAGCAGCATCGGCATCGTCATTGTGATCGACACGGAAGAGGGAGGAGAGGAGAGCTCTTCTTTGCGCTTTCAAAGAGCGAAAAGTGAGTTCTAATTGAGCGCTGTCACAGCAGCGCTGCACTCAGTCGGTGCCATCTGGTCAGTCGCTACCGACAGGCAGTGTGTGGGCCTGATTGCGTGCGTATCTGCCGGCCTGTTTGCCTGGCCGTGTGCCTATATCTATGTGGGCATGTGCTCACTGCAGAAAAATAACACTGTGAACGAGCGCCGGACCGCGCGGTTCGCCATAGAGAAGTGACATGGAGCGGTTCTGGAAAAGTCGATCGTAGCCCATCGCTCCGCACGGCCAGACCCATCTTCTTCGCAAGCTCTTTTTTTTCTGTCCATGTATAAGTAAGCCAACTGGTTCATTGACCAGTGCCTTAAGAGGCCCCAATTTTTCTAGTTGAGTCTTTATACAGCAGATCAAAGCACGGCGGAACACTCCCATAGTTCAACCGCTGTACCAGCATTTTAGTAAGCGATAGTAGCCGATGAGCGGTAGTCGATTTGCCGCGTTGGCCGCGCGGTTGTCTATGGAATGGACCAAAACGATCCCAACGCGTCGTCGCCAGCAACTTAGCAACTCGCATACGATCGAAAGGCCATCCTATTACAGATCACTTTCCTACACTTTTCACTATTCCAAGTTGCAGCCGCCAATGCTGGCAATGATGACTCGAATGCTGTTTATGATGACTGGGTCGCCTTAGCGGTGCGTGGCGCAGGCCGGAGAGATATCTATGACGAGGACCTTGCCGGAGACAGATTTCAACAAAACAGTTTATTATGGTCATATTAGTAACAACGTAAAAGAGGATAAAGCACTTGAAATAGGCTGATGCGATAGCCGAGATGAGGTTGGAGTTAGGATGGGTAGAGGCTGGAAATATGAAAAAAATACAATCGTGGTTAGAAAAAAAAAACGCGGCAAATAGACCCGGTATGTTTGTGTATAGATGGATAGATTCATAACGTTGATGGGCATAGGAGAACGTCAAGAACGAGATGATCTTAACCGGAACAGGATTCTAGGAGCCCAGTTTTCGCTTCCCGGATTTCCAATGACACAGGAGAAAGACGAGCTTCAGCTTCATCTCGAGCAGTAGATAGACAAATGCTTTCTTTTTCTATTAACACTGGAGTAGAGAAATAACCTTGACGATAGCAATTTGTGACAATGAAAACACTGAAAAACACAGTGATTCACGTGATGCATCACACAATCTATATACGGGAAACAGACCCGGGTATCTTGAACCGAGGAAGATAGATAGCTGATGGGGTGACAGCACCAACAAGAACAACACTTTTTCTGAAGCAGGTGTCTAGTCATCAGAAAACCTATCATGGCCGTTTAAGAGGTTTTATCAGTTTGTTGCATTTCCGTTTGCTTTTGATAAAGTTTTATTTAAAGAACAATCCAATCGATTTAATGTACAACGATACGATTTAATGTTATGATTAAATATTACGAGTAATAAATCACACTGAATATTTGCCGCTCGTAATCGGACCATTACAAACGAACGGGTTAACTGTTTCATCAGATTTTCTATGAAATCTGGGAAGAAATAGCCGGTTTAATCAGCGGAAAGTAACGTGAGAAAGAAGAGACGTAGAAGCTTCCAAGGCTCGTAACTGTAAAACAGGTGATGTACCACACAAAGATACTAAGCATTTATGGGATAGCACAAACACATCAGAAGTTAAAGTTAGGCTAGATCAAATCGGTCATAGAAAACTACGAAAATGGATCGGGACTGAGTAAAATGAAAACATATCGCTCACATATGCATTCGCCATGTTTGATCTACGAAATACCCTGTTGTTGAAAACGTACGTCGAAGAATGATAAGGTCAAACGTTGACGTAGAGTGAGCATAAGACTTCTAATTGAAGATCTTGAAGATATCCTACGTCTAAAGGAAGATGTGAAGTTCTAAACATGCTTAATGGCTCTCTTCGTGGAATGAGGGTGTTAAGCCCGACATAGAACGCTGCATTTCGACCTATAATTAGATGCACATAAATACAGGACAATTTCTATATTTGGCTAATAGCAGCATAAACAAAAATGTTCAAAAACGAGCGGCATGCATAAAAAGTCAACAATCGAAGGGCGGACGTTTCATCGTTCATTTTGAATAAATGACAATGCCATATGAAAGTTATGCGATCGAATAATTGTTGATGGAGGGATTTTTGCATAACGGCGCGCAAAGCTACTAATGGTGGCCAAATTAAAATAGCTTCTGTTAAAGTTTTACCTATTCGGGTACTACTACAAAACACAAAAACGAAGTAACCTGCATAGGTAAGAACAAAGCTATGCGTATCGAGAGTCCTATAGAACAGACATTACCCACCAGCAAGCGGCGTAATTGATAGTGCTGATGTACATAACGGATTTTTCCTATCATCATTAGAAGTCGGCGTTTGCGTTATGGTTTTATCACCGGCTCTCGGTGGCGCTGAATCTAAAAGCGAGAGTGGCATGACCGACGCGGTCAAGCGGATCCGGCCTTTTTCAAATCAAAGACGACCAATCATCAAACACATCCCATCGTTTTGTTAAATATAAGAATACATCCTCTAATGGCACAGTCTTCTAACGAACATCTGACGAATCGGGAGTCTGGCCTGTGACCAAACACGTTTGCTGAAAAGACAATCCTTTACGACGACAGTCTTTCAAGCAAAGTTTAACACAGCTTTCTACACGTAGGTCAGAGGTAATCAAAGTAATAGCGCTAGTGATAATGCAATCCTGAGGTTAAATCGAGCTTCGTCGAATTAGAATATACGTTTTTTTTGCGGCGGGTGAAGCAGAACCAGCGACAAAACTTATGTTGACATGTCCTCCTGTGGTAAGCTGTTTCAGCAGGAGACATCGCTATATCCATGGTAGCGTTGAAGCCCTCGACGGAACTGCTGGTCGACTTACGAACGAGTAATAACCAGAAACATACGAGCACAGTCAGCAGCAGGATTTCCCAACTCAAGGGGATAGGTCAGTCAGGGCTGGGAAATGGCCACCGTCGCGGTGTCCAATTAAGATAGACTCTTAATTTTTTTTTCTTTAATTCTTGATACTGCTCGCTTACTCCTTGTCACTTGATTCTATCGATCACCGGTGGCGATTGGTCGGTGGAGCAGCAGCAGCAGCAGCAGCAGAAGCAGAAAAGTAATCGCGGTTCGAACGATCCCCGGCAAACGGACAACGCGACGAAAAAGTTCTGCTAAGAGAAAAACCTTGCTGTCTTCAGCTGATGCCTTATCTTGGTCGGCCGCTTGGCGAGTTATTATCAATCGTAAAGAAACCCGACAGTGCGACCAGTCCTGCTGATGTCGATGTTGATGTAGCTGCCGCTGTGACGGTTACCTGTCCGACTCCAACGATTCTGTCGTCTAGCAGCTCTTAGAAACAAAGGATGAGCCGTCCTTCTGTGAGCGACGACTTCTGGAGATGACAACGATGACGCAAAAAACTGTTTCCACGAAAAGGTCAGTAAACAGAGGAGAATCGCATAATTAATTTCCAATTGCCCAACATACGGCTTGTCTCTCACGCACTCGTACGTTCGTGTATTTCGCATGAAAAAGAGTCGGATCGGAATGCTTCCGCCTTCAACGCTGTTACAGCCAAGACGGCTCCCATTCAAAAGCGAAAATGCCGATTAAAATACCTGATCAACGTAAAGCCATCGAATTAAGAAGAAAAACGTAAGGCCGTACCAAACTAATCGGGGCACGGAATCTCTTCTAGCAGAACTGTTCATAGACCCGACGGTCATCTTAACTCGACTTACGATATTAATTATTGTCGTTTTCTATTCCAGACAATTCTGAAACGGTATACAGGTTCGTTACGGAGGAAAGACAGTAACCTTATTTGAGTAGCCTTCAGCTTTTGAGCTTGAGTTTCAAAAGCTCTGCTGTCGTTGAGTGTAAGGGTGTCTCTACAGGGTCACTTTAGGCTGGCCTCATATTTGAACAGAAATAAAGCTGAACCAAAGCATATATTACAAAAGGGCCTTTCGCACAGTGAATAATGTGAACGCTCCATATCTGAAGCATGTTCAAATCTGTATCTACTTCCCTGAAAGCGATCTGTCCTTAGCAGGTTTCTTCATGTGAGAAGGCTTTGGCCCCAGGTAAAAACAATGTTTGGAACAAGTAGCTTAAGATGTTGACCTTCTTCTGCGCGTCCGCAGAAGGACCCTTCCGTTCGAGCTCCAGTTTGCGAATACACTGTATGAAATTAATCGCCATATTTCCTATTGGTGGGGATCGTCTTGCCTAATTCGTTACCTAACGGTTCTCGACCTCGAAGCAAAGATCTTGCTTATTGCCAGAGTCCAAAGCTAGTTGATGGAAGAACATTTCTATAATTTCTAATCGAGCCCTTTGAACGAACCATATCCGTATCCGTATAGAACTTTATTTTCATAGAAGCTTCATACTCGACTGCAGGAGTTCTGTTTGCCAATCATATTTTTCTAATTAGTACGCATTATTACGATTTCTATAAGATAAGGACAACGGTCCCATAGTTTGCGTATGTATGTCCCAGTCGGAGGCGATTGTTGGAAAGCGGCGTTGCTGAACGTTACGGTTACGCTTACGGAGGCAAACCTTTCTACTTATCTATATGGATATTTATTTGTATGTGCATGCTTAGCTGTTTGCATCTGTACGTATCGTTTGCGTGCATATGTGCACTATATCGACAGTTTGATTCGGTTCACGTCATTAGCCTTCTCCGCTGCAACAGCATCAGCGTACGACGCGCGGTACCTGATACCAGGCGCGTCGACGAAGAGGAGGAAGGCTGTGGTATTCGATCTTGATCCAGATCATTCGTTTCATCGATGGCCGGAGTGAACCAATCAGCCAGCCGACCGGCCAGCCAAGGATCAGCCAGTCAGCCAGCCAGCCAGCCAGCCAGCCAGCTAGGTGCGTCGTTGGTGATTATGGTTTCAATTCGACTTTTCTACAGTTGTTCAGTCAGTGGTATGAGTTGTAGGAACGAGTCCATCCCGTTGGCCGGCCATCTGATTGCATTCGCGTACATATGCCACTGTGTACGAATAGTGTGTCTGTGTAGTTCGGCCTGTACGTATTCGCGTCTCTTTGTTAGGTCCACAAACGGTGGACGGACAAATGGAATGACAGATGGGCGTTCGTCGGGACTGTGTCCTGTAAGATCGTTTTCTCTATCGGTTTGTACGCGGTCGCTTGATCGGTCGCCCAACGTGACCGTGCCCTGCCTATCTTCTTTACGTTTCCTCTCTTTGCCGTTGGGCTGTCGGCTAACACTTCTTCTTGACTCGCTACGGTGTGATCCTCGGAACGGCGGGCGGCTGTAAAGACCGCGGGTCGCCGGAGGATCGCGTCGCCTGATCGCCGCCTGCGATAACCCCGCCGCCACTGATCAGCAGCAACGACAGCGATCACCACCGATGCACTGGTCGGTCCGAGCGCCATTGCCGTACGCTGGTTCTTCACAGTATGGTTACATCGCGGACGACGATACGGTTTTTCAACGAGGAACAGCCAGAGAGGACGACAGAGTACCACACTGCAATGCTGTTTCGTAGTGCCGTTTACCTGCAGTTTGTTGGTCCTTTACTTAAGCGGACACGGCAGTCAGGCAACAACAAATCCCCAATGTATCGACGACGGACATTGGCTGGCGATAAGAGAACTTGAACCGCGCAGGTCACTCTACAACTGACGATGGCTATGCAGCTGCTGCGGTGACGACGGCGGCGGCGGCGACGAAGACACTGCTTTGCGCTGACTTCGCATAGGGCATACGTAGAGACGGGCAACAGTCGAAACGAGCGACAGCCTTAAGCTGACGATAGGCGCTGCAGTAGTCAATAGTCATACAAGGGTTCGTTCTTCCGTCCACCCAGATCATCGGCATAAGCATCATCATCATCATCATCGGCAACATTGTTGTCGTTGTCATAGGCAAAATTCAAAGCCAAATGTCGAGCGAAAAGAGACTCCTTCTTCCATTTCTCAGCAACGATGAGTATCATTACGCGCTTTCCGGTCCTTACGGGGCTGACTGCAGTAGGGCTGGTTTCCACTGTTGTCCATAAAGGCACGCACGTGATATCACAGGACCGATGCAACACACAAGCCAGATATATCAAGCAGCAGCAGCAGCAGCAATCGGTAATCGCGAGCCGTAAAAAAAGGTAATAGTCATGACAAGAGCAACGGCGATGGGTTGACCCCCGGTACGAGCCCACGACACCCACTTTGTTCGTCCAGACCGACCAGGCTGCCGCGACTGCCCTAAACCACATCGAGGGTAAAAAGAATACCGGCCTATCGCCGCTGTCGGTTGCCACTATACACGTAATTGGCAAATGCAGATATACGACGGTGACAGCGACATCAAGAAGCACGGCAGCGGCGGCAGTTGCAGCAACGAGGACGGCGACATTAACCACTAAACAACACGGCTGTCCGTTTCAGTAGCGAGACGTGGGGATCTGAATTTGGGACGATGGAGAAATCTGCAGTGATTGATCCACGCGCATTATCCTGCTAGCGACCGCAGTAGATCTGCTATTATAACTACTGCTACAACCGAACGAGGTGCTGAGTAGCGTTAGTTTCGTTTCCATGATATATCGGTAGCTTAGTGGAATATCGGCAACTTCTCAAAGGCGATCTCCTTGACTGGCTTACCTGGCAAGGGTTAGCCCCGATGGCAGACAGTACATCGATTGCATCTTTCGAGTATAGATGGGCCTACTACAGCCGTAGGAAATGTCATTGGATGGGCAAGATACGACTATGGCCGACACTCGAGAGACGGCGTTGATGGCTTAGACGTAGGCCACTTGGACTGGATAAGTGACAATTTCTATGCTAATTACTAGCCCATGATATTTTTTTCGCTGTCCAACAAAAAGGGCTAGCCTAAGTGTTGCCGCAAGCTAAAAGTGTAGTTTAAGTTACACACGTCCTACATCTATATTTAAATTAAAAAGTTACTGACAACGAAGGCGATTAGAGCTACAACAGGGACAACGAACATGCTTCTCGATAGTGTAACTTGCTTTAGGTGTAATAAATAGTTTGAAAAATATCTTTGAAGCTTTGGTGAGTATTTTTAATAGTCAGAAAATTCCCCTCGGCACGTTAAGGAATGGCGCGCTTTGCTTAAATCACACGTTCGAAGAAAGCACCGTTTCGAGCATAAAGTTTTCCCTTTTAGTATTCAAAATGTGAAATCAAAACATTGAAATTGAAATATAATAGATGATGCCCATTCAAACTAGATATGCGCGTACGTAAATCTAAAACTATGTGCAGGTTATGATGAATCGGCCCTGTGTAGATTTTTACATGGAACCAAGACGCATTCGTACAAACCGAAATATCACCACTGGACGTATTTTGCTCAATGATCTGCAACAAATACGCGATAACCGACACTCGAATGGCCACCTTCGTTTTTTTTTTTTTTTTTTTCGAAAAAAAGTTGGCGTTCATCTAGTGACGCGCCTACCCTAGGCAACACGATCGTTTTCATCGAGTTCATCATCAGAATGTTTCTTCGAGCAAATGACAATGGACAGACTGTTTTTGCTAACACTATATGAAGCTAGAATGATTACTACTTACCTGAAAATTCGTCATTATAAAATTGTGCTTGCCTTACCCCTCCAGGCTTTGTCTTTCTCGCCTATTGACACTTAAAATAAACGGGAAAAATGCGTGTAGCTTAAGAGTACATTCGTTCTCACACAAACAACACCGTCTACGATCGATAGATCTAATCTGTGCGAAATAGGACTGCTATTTTGATAATCGTACAGTAAATTATGGGTATGAAACTCACAAGGTTCTCGACAACTTTGTTATTTCATAGCTTCTAGTGAGCTGTTGCACACGGGGGCAGATGGCCCTGTAGGCGGTAAAAGTTGCGACCAATCCCTTCTAAAATTCCCTTCTATATGATAGAAAAAAAACGCTGTAGTGACATGAAACTGCCCTGTTTGTGGAGGCAGCTCGTGCGTTCTTCTTATCTTGTTAATAGAAAAACTCTTAAGAATCTTACCACGGTACAGATTAGTGGAACTATTTTTTCACCGCTTTTTGAACACTTCAAGCACGTCGAAAAATGTGTCACCTGAACCACCCAAGATCGAATTTTGAGTAGGCCGTAGTGGGCATAGCGCCTAGGTCGCGTTCCTTTTTCTCAAATGTATCTGAGGGACAATAACGACAAAGAGACCACTATAAGCAGTAACACAATACCCGATTACATGCCTGTTAATATATTTCAAGACCCTTACAAGTATCGGTGCATTATGCATGCACACCGACATTATATCGTTCCTGGCAAAGTGTGACATTTCCTTCTCTTGCAGTTCGTCGTTATGGCTGCTGCTACCGCCGTTGTCTGTATGTACTTACGCGTTTGTGATATTGAACAGCTCCTGGTAATGGTCATCGATTTCAGTTGCATCGGATAATTCCATTGGCGGCGGCCGCCTCGCAGTAGTCCTTTCTGTCCGGGGAGTCAGAGGTCAGACGGCCGTCGATGTCGTCGTCGTCGTCGTCGGCTTTCGATATAATATGCGCATTGGTATTGCGCTACCGATGCGGCTCTATCGATTTGCTACCAGCGACAGCCGCAACGAGCCGCTGCAGAACCTCGAACAGCTCTCCTCCTCTCTCGCGTTTTTTCGTTGGCGAAATTTCTGTCCTGTCGCAGCAAAGGTGGGTCACTCTTGAGCAGCAGGGCCAGAGGCGCTACATCCTACCGTTCGTGTGCCTGTTGCCCATCCGTTTGTGAGCCGTTGTTACAATCCATTCGTTAATGTTTCGATTCTTTATGGTCTCCTTTACTTTTTTCTGATTCCATTTCCACTTTTGTGTTTTTTTTTCGTTTTCTTTAGTGTCGGCTCTTGTGTAGCTGGCATTACACGTCACAAGTGAGCGATTCCTGCTACTTCTGGAACCCGTTGCCGAAACGCCAAATAGATTGGATCAGGTCGTTTTCCAGATCAAATCAATCACGAGAGACAAGCGACCACTGGGGGGTGAGCAACATTGTGGGAAAAGCCTTCTGATAAACGAGTCCGATTAGCTTCTTTATTCATCAAACGAAATAGCGAGATACTTAAGCTTTAAGACGTATTTATACCGATTCGTAGCGGTCGCAGCAAAAAAAAAAACGTTACTCGTTTGATTTCAGAGACGGCCTACAAGAGCTGCAATAGCTAAGGATGGAACTACTCTACCTACGGTGCAGACCCCCAAACTAGTTCTAATTGCCCCTTCAATAAGCTGCATTCAAATTAAATCTTACAAGCTATAGAGTGAGCAATTAACAGATGTTCATGCTAAGCTATTTCATGCTAAAAACTCTTATACATATATATATATATATTTATTTAACTCATTGGTTGACCGATGAATATGCTTTAAACGCAGGTAATTGGTACGACTTGATTTGTTTTACCTCCCCAAACAACGGTCCATACAACCTTTCGGTTCTCAACAATTTTACCTCCTGGAACAGACATTACATGCCACACAGTTGATACGTTATCTCCAATACATTTGTATGTCCTCCTACTCAAGCGATTTCGTTCATTTGATCAATATAGTAGTCGCTCTTCTCTGCAAGGTGATAATGGTCTCTATCGTTTCGCTGGTAAGGCGGCGGGGCAAGCAAAGTCAGAGTAATATTTACTTTTATTTCCTTGGTGACACCCTCATCGATGTTTACCTAAACACATAAACGCGTCACATCAAATAGCGCCACTTAACTGCTTTGGACAGGTATTGGCTATGTCGTCTATCTTGTTTTCTAGCATTCATTATTCGAATCAGTCTGAAGGCTTATAGCAACTGCCGCTCGGCAGTCATTTCGACGTGACCGTAGCAAAAATTGGCTATCTGCATCGACAGCCAGCCAACCAATCAAGCTATTACCAAATACAGCCGCTAGAAAATGAACGCGAAGTTATCGGATGGCTCAGACCGATGACAAACGCTGTTACTGATAGTAGCTATACGCCCGCGTGCGGACGCTCCCGCGCAGAAGAGCTGTTGTTGCTGCTACTGCCGCTGCTGGCGTTGACGTCGACGGCGACCGATGAAGGCGGCCTCAGTAACAAGCGAGTTTGGCTTGTTACAGGATGCTGCCTTTTAAACTCGATGGGTAGTGCCCTGCCACAGCGCTGTCGATCCCTCAGCGAGAAACAGCCGAACGAACGGCCGACCCGGACCCGAGTGCAAGTCCTCCAAAATTATATACAACATGAAGCTGACTATTGGCAGGCCCTTATACTGCACGCGACCTTGACCAGAATAATGGATAGAACGGCATTAATCCACTCGCCCGATGCTGATCATAAAGTGTTTTGCTGCTTGTTTGTAGAGCGGTGCTTGCCGTAGGTGGCAAAATGTTCACACAATTACAGCAAGGATAGTAGACATGTCACTTTGGACGGCATGTGACCGATGGTCAATGGTTGGCATAATTGACTGGATTTTAGCCGATATCTGTTTCTGTTACAGAGACGAAGCATTTTTGTGTAAGGAAACATAAAACAGAAAAGATGAGGCCCCATCGTGAAGATAGCGAGAGGCTAGAGGACATTCATTATATTGCAGCGCTACGCGAAGACGCCATCTGGTTCATCAAGAGAAACTGGTTCATTTTAAGGGTACGAGGCCGGTCACTCTCAGTGGTCCAGGCACTTTGAAAGACAACATAAACAAAGCTAGCCCAGCAGCAAAGCTATGGGTTATATCATATTAAATTAAGTGACCATTTTAAATATTGATTAGCCCGTGTTCAAGCTTGCTTGATAATGGTTGTGGTAACATCGTTATAATATGTCGATCTAAAAATATTAGTAATAAACAAATATTCAAACTAAGCAAGGTAACCTGCGCCATCTTTTTGTTATAGACGCGATTAGCAACAAATGTAGCTGTATGGCCATTCGGTGTCCTCAGTGGATGGGTGTACTTTATCAGGCTGAATAAGGATGGAAGCAAGCTGGAAAGCACAGGAAATCCACAAAGCCTTTTTACGCAGGACACTAATCCGATGACGACAGAACGAACGCAGAAAGATATAGGCCAACTCGACATCGGTGATTCATACGCGGCTATTCTAGTCACAGTCTCACCATTTTAGCGCGACAAAATGACAACAAAAACGCTACTTCCAGCCGTGACGAATCGGTACCGTGAGCGTTAAAAACGAACATGACCGTACACGTCGTTGCTATGTGTTAGTTTTAAGTTCTATGAAATGCATTGCGTTTTTGTTTAAGTTTGTTCCTGGGAATTTATCTATATAAATACTGAATTTGATCTCGATTTAGTTTTTCTTTCAGCTCATGAAGGCTTCGACTACTTTACTGCTCGTCATTCCGCCACAGATCGTTTGTGAAACACTTTAATTTTCGTGTCGGTTAATATATTTGTAAACACCGCAATTATAGAATATAAGCCTGGCGTACTATACGGCGGGTAATAAACGTGCCATCATATCAGTTGCTACACGAGGAATGCGGCTATGTATAAATACGTCAAACATGTAGGTGCGAAATATCATACAAACAGGACTGGTCGTTGGTGGCTAGTGAATATAGCATTTGATAGCCGAAATTGGCATATACTCTGTCAAAGGATTTGCGAAAGTCCAGTAGCAACCGAAAAACGTGCGTTCTTCAAACGCTTTCGCTCACACGTAGCAGTATTAGCGACGGCGGCTCTTCCAACAGAATTCCAATGGCAGCAGCACCAGCCTCGGTAATCGGCGACAACATCATCATCGTCGTCGTCTCCAGGCGTAGCTGCACCGTCAGCAAGCACTGGGAGAATCGAGCGCAGCTGGACGTCCGTACCACTCCGTCAAATGTTCGACAGTGGAGCCAGCGTCATCCAGATATGGTGATGATCTCTGGTAGCCGTTGGCGATGATGCTACTGGTACACGCGGCAGGATCGCGCATTTGTTGTCGTTTTTGATTTCTATTTCGCGCACGATGCTTCCGAGCAGAGGCCACATGCGGCGGCGGCGACGATTGCAGTGGTCGTATCGACTGCGAACGGAGGCCAGTGTGGAAACTATTCTACTAGCACGGCACCCGTCGAGCTGCATTACCGCACTTCACGCATAGTCAGTTCCTGTGAGACAGCAGGCAGCTGGCCCAGTGCAGGCTTTTCGGCTGGGCGATCTGTCAGGGATCCGGCTAGCATTTCCCGCCATTGCTGCGCCCGCTACACGACGTGCTAGCACACGGTGGCAGAAGTACAAGTTCTGCCTTTGCGCTAGCAGCAATGTAACAGTCCACCGACCACTATATTTAACGAGTAGCCTCATTAACAGTGCACGTACGCTATACGCCGTTACATATGTGCGTACGACGCCTCTTAAGTCGTAGTAGTAGCGCCTACAATCGCCTATTGCCAATACGAATAGCAATATCTGTGACGCCGAGAGGCTGGATAGATCAGTGGCAACAACAACAGCCGTAGTAGCCGATAACAAAATTCTATTACATAAGCTAGTGTTCTATTGTATTCGTAGTTGCAACGAAGGGAGGACGCGCAGTGACAGTGGACCGTCAGCTGGACTCGGCCAGTTATTGGGTAGCAGCTATTGCTTCAAGTACGACAGATCCTCCAACGTCTATTAAAGGGCTTAGTTTATATAGTAATGCGCCTAGATAAACATTACCTGTTCATAGGCAATAGGTCCGCGATTTGCACCCAATGCACCGGAAGCTGTGCTATAGCTAGAAGCACCGACCACGCTTCTGTGGTGAGCAGTTTTCTCTGAAGCAAGGCGTGTGAGGTCTGTTTCTCGTGAAGTCTTTCTATTCTGCTCATGTAATACACTTGTACTTAAACCAGTGTAGCAGCAGTGTTAAGGCTGCGCAGGCAATGACTCTATCCTGTAACACCAGTGAATATGCGTAGCACGATAGAATCGGGAACGGCAGGGCGTCTGAACTGAACCGGGACAGCGGGCATCCGTTGAAGCTAAGATGGGAGTGCATAGGAAAGGCGAGACTTTGAATCAGCCTAGCTTGCTGCAGCAGGAAGGGGGGTACGAGTGTGCGGGCAACTTTGATATCTCGCCTGTGGCACCACAGAGAGATGGATCCTATTGAGGAAACGGGGCACAACCAGATGACTACTACTGCCGCTGCTGCATGAAAAGCTGCAAACTGCGGTGCGGTCCACGAACGCAGGGCAGCGTTGGCAACGTCCGGGACAAGTCAGGAGACGAGGTGCCCACGGGAAGCGCCAAACGCTCGAAAGAATACAGCGAGGTGAGCAATGCTCCATCGGCCTACTTGGCCGGTTGGTAGACCTGGACCGGTGGCATGTTGCACTTGCCCGTAGAACTTCTAGAAGAGCTAGTGCTGATGTAGGGAGTCGAGCCGGTTTCGGGGGTAGCCAGTGACCCAGCATCGCAGGCAGCAGAATCACGACAGACTACTGTCTGATCTATGCGGGGGAGCTGATTGAAGTTACAATGATATTGCTTCTGCTGAATGCTGCTATTGCAGTGAAAGGAAACACGGGCCGGGGGTGATGTCTGGGGCGACACGTCAGACCCCAACTGCGCTGTCACACAGAAAGGGGAACGTAGCCAAGGGAATAGTAAAATCAAAAGGAATATTCAGTCGATGCTGCTGCTACTGCGCTTGATAGAGGCGTCTCGACAGATCATACAGCCATTGGACCGACTATTTCGTAGATATATTTGCAGCTCGTAATGTCCATGCTGTCTCAAATATTAGATGTGTACTGCAATCGAAGCACAAACACAAGAAGCGCGAATTCGGACGCTGACCTAGTTCAGTCAATTAGCAGAAGAATACCGCCGAAGATTTAGAAGGTGTATTAAGTAATGTCTTATAAACACATTAGTAAGTCGGTTCCCATTACTAAATTTGACATATGCTAATCAAATCCTATGACTCAGATAAACTAGGTAAATAGAAGAACTAGCATTAGCATTTATCCAGAAGAAGATGGTCTGATAAGTAGGACACCATATTTATTAGGCAACGCTCAGATCGCGGTACGATTTTGCGTCTAATCACTGCAACATCCCTTCAGACAGTGACTAGCCGATATCTGCGAAAGTAAATAATGAATAACATTCGAGTCTAGTTGTGTCCACTGGCAAACAACCATTAACTCTTGTTATACATACGAAAGCAGACTGCTGACGATAGGAACCAACAGCCAGCTCATTTTTAACATCCACTTCAAGTATCCACCCTGAGTTCTGCCGCGGTCAAATCGTTCGCGTCCTTCGGTGCGGTCTCGTCCGCTATAAGTTCACAAAAGAGGGATTTTTCACTTCTATCCTCTCCGCTCTTTAGCTGCGCAGCAGTGGGTAGAGAACGCAAGCAAATGGACGGCGATAGGGACAACGACAGCGACGACGTTAACAACAACAACGACGACGACGACGACGACGACGTCGTCGCGTTGCTTCGGGTCGGACCAGAAGGTTCCACCACGACTGTCAGCTGGCTATAGCAACCGAATTGAGGGGGCCACGACATCTCACAGCCGGACAGTGAGTCGCCCTTTAGTCGCCAGCGACGGCTGACAGTCGTATGTTCGCCGCTGCCGAGGGTACAAGTCACAAACTAAAGTGGTCACAATTTTCGACTGCTGGGCTCGGGGATTCGTTTCGAATGTTCGTAACGAATCGACAAGGGCGAGAACGCAAACGAAACTTTGAACATCGCCAAAGAAAAGGGAGCAGACAGACGAACAGGCAGGCGCGCGGACGAGTAGTGGCTGAGTCCTTAGCCGGTTGGCCCTCACTGCCGCCGCTGTTGGAAGAGTCGCTTTATTCATTGGCTCAGCTTTACCCTTCTCCTATCACCCAACAACGAAGGACCAGGAAGGCCGACAGCAGCAGATATAATAGCGGCCGCAATGAAATCAAAGTGAGACAGAGAAGACAAGAAGATTATAAAGAATATTAAAAAAGAAAAAACGTGCAGATATCATCACACCAATAATACTGACCAGCAGCTGATGGCGGTGGCGGGACACTCGGCGCGAAAAAAAGCCACAGAGACAAAATCTGGCCAGGAGAGAGAGGGGGACGGTAAACGATATCTGTCGCAATGGCGCGATAGTGCCACGACGTCGACAGTACGAGATCTGGCATAGGCGAGGTATGACCCTGGTTTGGTAAAAACATTCGTACAGGCGACAACAGTCGCAGAAGAAAGCACGAAGAACAATCGGCTCGCTGTCGATGTCATTTGACGCAACCAAGCAAAAAAAAAGACAACAAAATAAAGGGACTTGAAAGAACCCCATGAAGCCGAAGAGATACAATGTCGGACGCTTAGCGCTAGTTAAAAGTGAGAAATTTAATCCAATTTCGATCCGTGGAAAATAATGCCAAGAGAAAAGGACAAATACCGAATGGTAGAATGCCTACAACTGTACTATGAGAAAAATGGGTATTTATACTATTCAAGCCGTAAATAATTTGTAAAAGATATCGTTGAAAGCATATACATTTAATATTGTAAAACTCAAAATTTTAATAGCTCAAGAAATTTTTCAAAAAAATCTTGTATATATATATATATCGAAGAATGCCGACTAGGAAAGCACTGCCATAATGCTGAGTGTGGGAAATAGGCGATTGCTTTCTATGTTTTAATTTTTTGTTTGTTTCAATATTTCCGCTCTTTAGATGGACATAGTTTGTTTGAAGAGTTTTTACCTTTTGTTCTTGCCTGAAATAGTATATCCGCACGTTAACTTCGATTTGTACCGCCAATGACAGAACCTTCTGCGAGCTCAATAAAGATGAAAATTCCAAATTCACCGACCTGGGAAAGGCCGCAATGCGGGATTAAAATTCTCTTCCCTTCAGCTCCCTCTGCTTTCAAGCACGGGCTCCCGCATCATCGCCTGGGTGTGGCAGTGTACGCGGCATAACAGATAAACAAAACACGCGTATACTAGCATAAATACGACTAAGCACTCAGTCCCATACATGGACAAACGTACACCCGAGAAATACATTTAAGGAAAAAATATGCGAAACGATATAGCTTCTTTCATCTCGTATGTTATAGAGATTCAACACAGAGAACTACCGACACGATGTACCGTCCGGGTTGCCCGGGACGCACCGTTGGTGACGGCCCAATGAAGTGGCCACAATTGGACAGCCGAACAAGTGTACAAACACTTGGACCAGTTTGCGTACGAATGTCTCACCGGTGACAATACGACAACGCTTTTTTTTCTAGCTGGATGCCACGGGTATTATTTGTCGTGTCGGTGACAATACCATTCTCATTACTGCCGATGCCGCTGCTATTTGCGTAAAATCAATATTTCGCCAATTTGACACCATCAACATTAGCAGACGTTTGTCGTTCACGTCTTCTTGTGTTATGGACGAAGATATGTACATCTTCTTTATCGCTTTTGTTTGTCATGGGTCGACATGAAAACGTTTTGACAACCGGGCAGGCGGGCGGGCGGGCGGGCGGGCGGGCGGTCGATCGATCGATCGATCGATCGATCGATTGATTGGTCGGTCGGTCCAGGAAGACGAAGACCGACGATTCAAGACCACGATAGCGACGACGACAACAACAAGGATGGAATCGATCAAAGGGCTGGTAAAGACAAGCAGCAGTAATAATACACGCAGGCCGCGACGCGCAAGAAATTTACCTATCTATGTTTTTGGTGTTACAGTTCGATATCACTGGTGCGCCCTGGCGGTAACCAGCAGCTAAAATGTGATCAACGCTACTCTAGAAGTGGTCACATATGGACGTGGTTTACGTGTACACTTCCTGTGTGCATTCGAGGAGATATACAGCTTCGTTGTTATTGTTGCGCTGTGACGTGTTCGAACGACGGTTTAAGGAGCGACAGCGATGGGCGCGTTGACTCTTTCGTGGTCGTCATTGGGCTGCTGCACTTCTAACGGAAATTGTTTAACTAAATTTAGCTGTGAAGAAAGAAGGTGTAACGCAAAGGTAATCGCTATAGAACGGGTATTTCGCCTTGGGATTCCTAGACGTCTCTAGGTGGTAGCATCTGTTAGGAAAATAACAGTTACCAGAAGAATCAACAGCCGTACGAACTGCATCGTCACCGACCACAACAGCACCATCGTGACGACGACAAATTCAACAATTGCCATCAGTCAGTGTGACTGGTGACAACAACGCTCAACTCACATCGCTGCTGCTACTTGCCCGTTGTTAGATTATGTCAGCGTGGCTGAATGTATTATAGGAATACTTAGGGGAGCGGGGGGGAGGGGGGGGGTAAAGTAGCGATCGACAGTATATGTCTACTTATGTATGCCATTTGATGATTGCTGTGTGGATTACTACGGTTCGGCAGGGGTGGCTAGAGGGCGACTGATTGAAAGCCACTACAAAACAGCAGCAGCAATAACGTGTCATCGGTCCTCAACGTGTAGAGGGAGACGAAAGACGCCAAACACTGATTGCTGCGGACAGACCTTTTCGAACTTGGCGGGCTGAAGTAAAGCAGACGAAAATGAGCCGTGGAGGAAGCACGCACGACAGTAACGAGGACAGGGATCAGGACAAGGCGTTACTTTTTCTCGTCAATCTTCTCAGTACATACACACACACACACACACAGACACACACACGCTCAGCCACACATACACACACTCACACAGACTCATACACGCGCGTACGCACACACACATAGACATCACTAAAAGTGCAGCATCGTCGACAGGTTGCATCGACAATAGAAACAGTAGCGTCCTGAGTTGACAAGTAACCTATTACATATATCATGTAGGCGACATGTACTGATCAGCGAGATGGACTACTGCGTTGCTAGCGATTGTTGCAGGTGTCAACGTGTAACGATGCGACCAGGAAAAGCATACGGCATGCCTTGACGCGTACCACAGCATCTTTATGCAATAAACAATTTGTATACACAGGACATCATTGACACGGATGTGCGAAAGATTGAGGGTGTCTTGAAAAGCAGCTTTCGACATCGTAGTATACGCGAGCTATCTCGACTAACATGGCGCGACAATCAAATAACGGAACAGCTTGACGCAACGAAGAAGTATTTAGCGATGAAGAAAATTACCGTGGGGCTCGGCGTCGACTACGAGCCAGAGATAACATGATCAACAACTACGATGATGCTCCTTGTAATGACAAGTGTAATAAATTTCCAACGCTCTACGCTGGTTGTTAGAACTATTGTTAAAACCACTTTTGCTCACGTGTTTAAAGAATGATGCCATGATAAAACAAAGTCGAATGCGACACTTTTCGAGGAAACATTCTTGTCTATTTTTTTTTTTGTACTGAATAGAAACACTCGCAATAGAAGTAAATACAGGCTTGATTCCCGGAGTACGTTCATCTGTCTTTTACAACTGCTGCTAGAAGGCAATAAGAAATATTGCCAGCGGAAAGCTGCTACAAATAAGTTTTTGTTTTTCTTTTTGGTTTGATTTTTAAACTTCCGAAAACTTGTAACATTCTTAGAAATGTCTAATATATTCCGATACAACTTTGTGACCAGCCCGCATTTTGCTGCACCACGCAATAACCTCAGTCACTTCCAGCTAATTCGCTTTAATCCATCATCGAACTACATCCTAGACAGAAAAAGATCTTTACGACGACCTCTGCACATCACTCTTCAATCGTCATATACTTTCTAGTAAAACAGATCAGTTGTAAGTTTGATGTGCGATTAACTTTGTACGTCAAAAACGTCAAGGCGGATGCTAATTCTCTGTTTAAAGTTGGCCTATACATATTAATCAGCCACCATCAGATTCCCTTTCACCAGAGTGAACGATGTCTATTCGTTCTTTTCATTAGGTAACATACTTAGCAAAGAACTTGGTTAGTTCTGTTTAGCTTATAAAACTTATCGACTAAATTCAGTCGAAGTTTATATTTCGCGGGCGAAGCAGACAGATTATAACCGCTGCTCTTATTTTGAATGACCGAACCAATTTTCTTCCCAACCAAAATCAAACTGTATTATTTTCCATTTGTTTCTACTTAAAGTTTAGAATTTTTTAACCAGAAGAGCTGCATTAAATTTAGCGCCATAAATACGTATTAAACTGGTCTGTAGCACCGGCACGTAGAGAGGACCCATGCGCCAGGAGTAGTGCATTGAATTCAAGTTCCGTGCTTTTGAGCAATATCTCAACTGAGGAAATTTGTTATTTTACGTGGCCGATCTGGCTGGCATTATAAATGTTAACCGAACATCAAACGACTTTGTACTGTTTCTTCCAAAATAAATGCTAGATGGCACGATAGATGCCATTTTAAACGCTAAAAGTAAATAGGAAACTTATGCAATAGCAATAATATTTAGAAATAATCTATGGCGCAAACAACATAAGTGAGTATATCAACGAACAGCTTAAATAGCGTAGTACGTTATAGGATAGAACAGAATTATTCGAAAGCAAATCAGTCGCTTCGTGAATAGGTCGGACAAGAAATTAGGTTTTACTCAATTATTCTTTATTTGGTTGCCATAGCAATAAGCAACTAGACCCTGTCCCCAAAGCATTTAACATCGAAGACACTTGCCTCCAAAAATGGGTTAGGATTTGTCTTTTGTGACTGCATTGTATCACACTACTTCGGTTCTCATTGACTGACTCCAGAATGCCACGCGCCTGAACCCGGCAGTCATGTGTCCTACATAGAAGTTCATCAGGTCCTTTTAGTCGAAGCAGGCGGATCAATGAACAAGGTGCAACAGGACGCTATGAGGCCCAGTTTTGAAATTAACAGCCATTTTTGAGTGTGCGTTAATCTAGTCATCTTTATCGTCGAACATGACAAACAACGCAAAAGACAAAGACCCAGTCCGTCCATCTATTGAAATTAGCTGAACCAGAATACGGTGATAGTCATACACATATTTTGTCGAAACCAATGCGGGGAGACATTCGAAGTAGAAGTCATATTCGCAGATCTGCCAAACATATGGTAGGATTGCCAAACGAGAGAAATATCGACGATCTATTCGATTTTACCTCTAGGCTGAAGGAAGGCCAGCGTCATCGCTTGTCGAGGAGTCCAGTGAGTCGCTAGCAAGCAGCGACAACAGCATCGGCAGCTCGCTAGTTACACTGGTCACCTGAAAATATTGCCAGCGTGGATATGACGCTAAGCGCATAAATAAACACACAACGCACTACTCCTAGCAGAAGGACAATTCAAATTCACAATAAAAATGATAGCAACAATTTGTATGGCCGGCAGCGATGGCAATCGATCGAACCCGAAACGTCGCATTATTCCAGCGCTACCGATCAGACCTGGAGACCTAAAAAGTCCCCTTTCTCGCCGCTAGAAAGGGAAGATCCTTTCGAAGTCCACTGTTGAATTGCTGAAAGAAGCCTATTGTCCGCCTAAACGTAGAAGACAAAATCGTTCAACAAACAGCGACAGTAGGAACGACCTACAACCGATCGGCCTATACTATGCACGTACTAGCTCGGGGATCGTCTGTGGCTTGAGTCGCTGTCAGGCCACATTATCATCGTTATTGGGTTATACTGTGATATTCAGCCCGGGCA
The DNA here is from genome assembly GCF_002532875.2 of Varroa jacobsoni. NCBI lineage: Eukaryota > Metazoa > Arthropoda > Arachnida > Mesostigmata > Varroidae > Varroa > Varroa jacobsoni. The sequence continues at coordinate 51,652 of NW_019212908.1, forward strand.
GCGGTTAAACCGCTGGGGCCGTTGTCGCGTCGCCGAAAAGTGGCACAACCGCAGCAAAAACTATCATGTCGCTACTGTGTTCCTGCTAAAAACCGTGCAACTACAATATTATTATAGATATTTACTATCACCTTTTGATCGGTGACGCGTGAGATGTGGGCCGGTAGGAGGCAGCGAAGTGAAAAGTAAGGATCAGACTGGTCGTTCAGAGCTGTTATGGACGATAGACGCTAATGACCTCTCACTTTGGTTGAACAAACAGGAGGCCGAAAGGGCAGCTGGAATTGCTTTCGGGGCAGAACGACGCCGCCGGTGTCTAGTCCATCAAAGCCGTCATAAGCATCATCATCATTAACAACAATAGTAACAACAACAACAATAATAATAAGCGGATATTTCACGTGGATGTACTACGAACGGGTCGTTCCAATTGGACGATGAGCCAAGTGCTCCACTCAACGAAATGGAATGTCCAATAAATAAATAGATTAGCGTCAGCAAATTCTAGCAATTTAGGTACGGTAACCTATGTACACTTATACCGATGGTAAAATGCGAGTGAAAACGTCAAGACCGTCCTAGTCCAATGCAGTATTCGCAAGCTGGTACGTGTAACAAGTTAAAACATCATGAAGAAGTTTTTAAGTTGTAGTGCACTCGATACGAAACACCATAAACTATGTGGAAATCGTTGTGTGACGGCTCTCATAATAACTTTAGCTACAAATAGTTCCATAATCATTCATTGAGCCGTCACCCTAGGCGTTCAAAATATTGTACCATTGGTATAGTATTAAATTAGCAAAGATGCTATAGTGAACGGCTTGTTCAGAGCACAAGGTAGGATGTATGAATAATATAAATCTAAAAGCTAGACCAAATTTTCATTTTAAAAAGCTCTAAGAATCGGGCCTAATCTGAATTTTAGATTTTTTTCGAAATTATTTTCTAGATTTTTTTGAGTGATTTTTTATTACCTCAAATTTTCCAGTTCGACTCATCATTAACTATTTTTAAAAATTATTAGCGTCACGTTTTTTGCTTTATTTATCGAAGTTCTTTGTGAATTAGAGAAGCCGAGCATATGTTTTTTTTTTCCTGATAGCCATGTATTAAGCCACCCTTTATTTGTTTACTGTTATGTCACTTCTGACTTGGCTTAGTGCTGAACGACTTACAAATGATATTAATTCTTTGTATTATATTAGTCAAGGTTTCCTTTAACAAATGATGGCTCCTCTTTTATTGTGTGTGCGATAATCAACGGACAAAAAATCGACGAAGTGACCAGTATTTCCGGTTAAACACGTGAGGTTTAGCGTCGACCAGGAACGGGCTCTATTGCCTTTGCTCCTAACGCTGTGAACAATGTCCCTGTATTGTCCCGATCGGTGATTTCACCCGTTTCATGTTAGGTACTCCCCCCCCCCCCCCCCCCCCCGGCGGAATGCGCGTGCGATGGCAGAAGTGCACGACCTTAGGGCACGTGCAGCTGTGATCCGCCGATCTAGTCTGGCGTGTTGTTGTCCTGTCTGTTTTTCGATAGATCTGACCTAGCCATAGCGGTTTTAAATCAACGAGACGTACACATGGGGTAGCACATGGTAGAAATTTTTGGTGGATCGTAATCATACAATCACACACAACTAAAAACTTTAAGAACGGACAACGGCTATGCATTATATTATACTAAGTCAGGGGAAATGGTTGTGCGACGGTTAAATCCTAATCCATACGAAAGACCGAACCTACTCGAGGATATACCGGTTCTTCCGTTATTATTGACTCGATGCTCGATAGCCGTTTGCAGTTGTACGGCTACACCGATATTACAATTTTCAGATATATATAAACGTGGTACACACCGGTCCGATACTGTTGATGGACGATTCGGTGGTGGTGCACCCGTGATGTCGTCGAGGCTGACTGACTCTCGTGGCAGGTCGACCTTAAACGCAGACCTTTCTATGGTGAATGACAGTGTCTCCGTGCGAAACGCCGGGCGGAAGAACGTCACACGCCTCATCGACCATGTGTCCCCTCGTCTGGAGGTCCAGCTGAATTGAACTCCTCTAATTCATCAAAAAATGAAAGCAAGGGCTATATATCCATATATACAACTGTACTATTCGTACTTCTCAGACTCTGCACCTAAGTGACGTTTATCTCTCGTAAGTTTCGGGCGCCGGAGATAGGGGTCACCGCTGGACACGGTCACGGATAGTCATCCTATTTTAGCTGTCCTGACGATGTAGATAGCAAGTGCGCGGCGAATACACCGTTTTCGATGTACGTCGTCTATTAGAAGTACGGACGAAATATCCGGACTGAAACAAGTATGGATCCGTACCAAAACTACTAAGTAGTAAATAATAGGCTTTGCCAACTTTCCCTGAATTCTAACCACGTACGTACGATCTCTAGCGGTTCCTACACAAGTCTGCATCGACTCAACCGTAATAAATTATTATAAAGGAAGTATCATGGCAATATTACGTTTCAATATCTACCGTTAGTTGGAAGAAAATTACGATACAGCTGTTGATTCTTCACTTTTGCCCGTCTAAACGTGTTACTCCGATCGTAATAGGTGTTGCTGTCGTTGGAGGGAATGTGCGCGTATTCATTTTCCTTGTTCTGCCCGTACCGTTGCTCGTATTGTACCAGTGCTAATCGTATTCTTTTGTGTTGAGCTGTACTTCTATTTATCTATCTCCTGTGGGCTCCCCCGGTTTCCTGTCTTTTCCGAACTCATCCCAATTTGATCTCCCCCTTTTTCTCTTTTTCCTAAGACGGAGCGAAACACACTAGACTTTAGCGGCCGCCCCTGTGTCCCTTAGATTGCTCGCCTCTAGCCCGCTCCGAGGACGGTGACCGTTCTATTTAACGACCGTTCTAATTGTTTAAGAAAGTTAGCTCCCCTCAGAGAAGCGAAGGCGGTTGGGGTTTCGTTACTGCTCGCCGACGAAGGGATGTTCCCTTCAAAGAGAATGAGGGACTGAGGGCTAGCTGTGACGACGGAATGGCTTGCTGCGTGGGTGATGGCGGAGCTTTCTTGTCTTGGCTTTTGAAAATGGGGGACCACCAACGGACTCACAGCGACGGAAAAGACCCTCAGCTGTGCGTTCATCTGAGCCGAAACCCGTAGGTGCGTTCTTTCGAAACCCGAAAAGGAGCTCGCAACGAAGAGAGACCCGTAAGTAAAGCAGGATATGGGTTGGTAAGCGTGGGCACATTTTAGCATCACAAGGAGGCATCAGCAAGCGAGTGGACGATGTGGTTGCCAAGAGAGTCTTTGACGTGAGCCGCTTTGGGGCGATCAAGGAGGCATCAACTCTCCCTTAAGATATCAGCCCCCGTTTTCCGCACAGTTTACTGCGCATATCCTATCTGTCTGTGAATGCGGATTGCCTGTGCCTCGAATTACGAACTCAAAGGTTGTATGGTGGTGGTCATTGTAAAAGAACCACTTACGAAAACATCGTATGCTGCCGCGCGTATGCTGGAGAATTGGGTGGGTTTCCCAATGTTTGCCGACAGCTTAATAGCATCTGTAAGTCGGTGATATACAAACTTGATCAGAGAAGCCTGTCGTTTGCATTGCATAATCCGTCTAGCTAGTTAAATACAATATATTATATGCGTATTTGAGAAAAAGCGAATCTGTACTATTTTATTTTATGATAAAAGTTATCGCTCAAAAATTATATTTCGTCAGAACAACGTAGTTGGGCCACTACTGGCTGAGACGAAATACCTTGCTTCTATAGACTCACTGAGTCCTGTCCTTTTTCGCGTTCATTTGGCCTATTTGTTGCACATCCTGACAGGTCAATGATGACATTTGAATTGGCTAGTCACATTCTACTCACTGAATGAGCAAAAAACCTCTCAAAGGCACGTCGAGCATTGACTGCCACCCGACCTATCGAAACAGGTACACAGCTGGACGCATGCAGAAAAACACAAGCTTTCGGCGATAAAAAAGAAGACTGTTAAGATATGCTGGCCAAGCTTTACAATAGTCGGTCCGAGTTTACTGCCTAATCTCTGTGCTTTTGTCTTGTTTCTTGATGGCAGTTAAAAGCTAGCACGCCCTATTAGGGGTCAACAGTAGCCAGCGAGCAGACAACAGACAGTTCTCGCTGAGGGAAGTACTCGATGACACGTCACTAGAAACTCATCACAACATCGATTTTGGGGCCGTGACGACGATGACGATGCCGCCGGTCGCCGCCGTCAGGGTGCGCGCGACAGTGATCATAGCAGAAACGGCAGAGAAATCAGACAGAAGAGTAATTATGCCTCGATTCTGTTTCCTGCATTCGCCGAATGTCCGCCCCATCAGGCGCCCAAAAACGTTGCAAGACGCAGGTTAGATTGAGCGTCCTAAGGCCTGACGATAATAACGGCGGTGGCGCCGTAGCGGGCTTTGACGCTTGACGTACATCTATATTTCAGCTGATGCTAGTAAACATCATACATTGTGTAGCACTTCAGATGCTTAGCATGTTGTCGTGTTTTGTGCACGCGCGTTTTTTCTCGGCTAGCTTCTTCGCGCTATTTGTAAGAAAGATAATAAATCAAAATACATAAAGAATACGCGTAGGACGCCTTGCACATAGATGTAGCTTGCAGCTATAGTACGAAAAGTACACTGAGTGAGTGGCCAGAACAGCAGGCGGCAAAGCAAATAAACATCCTTAGCAGGTATTGCTTCTTCTGACCGTTTTTCCGAGAGCCAGTAGAAAAAAAAAACACACACACACGCACACATAAAAATCAAACTACTAGAAAATTCTCTCTGTTTTCTTTTGTACTGGCAAGCTATCGACATGGGTGACGCGTCGCTGTCTCGCAGATGCAGTACGTGATAGGACGTGAGGCGGCGCATATTCCAAATGGAATTGATTGTTGTATAAACGAAGTTAATGTTAAATAAAATAACGTCACGCTCGCTTTGTCTTTGTCCGTTCTAAAAATAAACGTTTGACAGTTGAAAAGAAGAAAAATCAGTTCGAAATTAAGACAGATTAAATAGGTTGATCATTTCGAACTGAATCGACTTGTTCTGTTCGCTCGCTTGTTATGTTAATTCCATTGGTAACTTCGTTCGGCCGTTACTTTTCAAGTAGTTACGTCTATGCCGTGCTAACGTCGTCAGCAGAGAGTACGTCAAAGCTTTTGGGCGTGCGGGTTTTTCATTAGAGATAAGCGGATCAAAGACAGGGGATGAAATAATGGCTTGAAACCTTGTTTCGGTTAATAACAATCAAAACGCCGTCAATGGTCGTAACAATGGTCGGCGCCCTATGATTTTCCTCTGCAAAAAATTTTCCTATAAATATGGCCATAAATATACAAAGTTGCCCGTTTACACTGATATTATGAACATGCCGGCACAAAGTTAGTACGCGCCCGACGCACTATTGCTATTCATGCAATCCAAATCTTCAGATATCGATCCGCATCAGAGCCGACATATATATATAAGAGGCATACGCTCGTATACCTCGATGTGGTCAAGAGCGGTAGCCAGACAGACACGAATGCCACAGGTTGAGTCACGTAGCAGTCCATGAAGCAATTGAGAGATAATAGATAATGCCCGTAGCTATACGAGGTGTCGTTTGCGGCGCATCGATGTCATATTATGTTTGTTGTAATATTATAGATTCGACTGCCGAAGGCAGTTCGCGTTTAGAAGAAGGTTATTTCACCTCAACAGCGCTGGTATATGAAAAACGGCCGGTGTGACGTCGGCGCGTACGCCATATTGACTGGCCAGATAGCTGTTACCTCTTTCCTGTGCTGTATCCACACGAATCTGCGAAATTCTATTGGATTCTGTGTAAATCTTCAGTACCCTGTATATATGATATATATTGTGCTCGGATCAACTACTAGCCCGATCGATTAATCGGTACGATCACAGTAGAAAGCTTCGTATTCTAGTACTCTGCCTCTGATTAGATTGTCTCTATATATATATATATATATATATATATATATAATTTTTCACCAGTATCACTGTTATCTTGGTCAGGTTAATTGGCATCTTCTCTTTGGTCTATTGGCCGTTTGACGTTTGCCAGCCAACGATGCGACCTGATAAGCTGCCGAAGATACCCTGAGCCGCGTTGCGGCGTCGAGTCGTTTACGCAAAATGAAGCGTGTAGGACTGCTAGCGACAACGTTATTTGTTTAATTTTTTTCCTTGCCTTTTTTGTGTCGGCGGATATTGTCAAAGGGCCGAGCGGCAGGAATAGATGACCTTTTGCAGTAAATTCTCCACTCGGTCAGATTCAGTCGCCGCAGTCATCGCTACTAACTAAATAAGCGGAATAAACAGAAGATACTCGTTAAGCACGAGCGGTCACATATTCGAATATATTTATTCGTTGATATATATATATATATATATACGGGGGAATACGCTAGATGTTTTACCTTCAGGAACGCATAATGCAGGTGATGATTGTTGTGGTGACCAGTTGTTTTGTTCTTTCTAGATTTGTATTTAGCTCTGGTTTGGTGATCCGGCTCCCCCCGCGTTGTTTGCTACATTATAACGCTGGCGCGATTTCATTGAACAACTGCCATGGACAATATAATCGATCGGGTAGAAATGAACAGCCTTGGTCAAAGATGGCCAAGACATGGACAGACAGATGGCGAGCAAAAAGCGAAATGGAGCCTCACTTCAGCAGATAAAATCATTATAAATTAACAAAAAAAAATAGTTTCGAGTAAGCTCTAACATTTCGTATACTCTTTCCGCGAAGTATCTCTCTTATTCTTAGATCCAAAATATGAATAGTTGTTCTACCTGTCAAAATCTATGCATGAATTAGAAAGAGCTAGTTATCCTTCCACCAGGCTATCCGGACTACTAACTTTCCGGTACGCATACACTCAATACGCTAGTTTAGGTTATTCAAGCTAAAATAATTGCGGATAGCTTTTCCTAGGAAAGCGTCTTTATCTGGTCACATTCAGTTTTTTGGCTCTCGACAGCCGCAATGTGAATATACGACACATAACTATGTCCCCCATTTCCTGTACCACTCCATAGAAGCCGCTGCCGACGCCGCAAGTTATGATGGCCTCTTACGGGCACGTCCTGGTTTAAGCGAATAAGCGGCTAGTTCCCTCTGACAGACGCAAACTGACGCAACAATCACTAAAAGAGATCACCACTGTCCATAGAGATGCCATGATAGTGGGTGATTGGGCCAACACATTCAAAGGTGAACGAAGTGAACGACCACCGGGTGAAACGACCCAGGGCGCGTTGTCATCGACAGGACTCGCTTGATTCTGGGACCGACTTGTGTACACTGGCGTGTATGTGTTTGGTGTCTTTATAATGTTTACCCTGCTTCGCCGGCGCGGCCCTCATGCTGCTGCTGCTGCTGCCTGATCCATTTGATTCATTTGAGTAGCTGCGCCAGGCGTGCTAGGCTTGCCAGGCTGCATCATATGTCCACAGAGGCCAAATCATCGAAGTACTCTTATCAATGCAGTTCAAGTCCCGCTCTGTCGGGCCGACATCATCACTGTTATAAGCCAACATTATCGTCATTTTAACCAAGAACGATCGGCATCCGCCAAACCGTAGTAGGTGTGAGATCGGCAGGTAGCGTAACGCATTTGGTTTGGTCGCTTTTATCTCGTCCCTGAAGGGCTGCGTATTCGTGAAGAGTCATATAACCGTAGCCAGCGGCGACCCTTGACCGGAGGCTCCTGTAGCGTCCGAACCCGCCGGGGGAACAGGAGTGTCGGACCGCGGCGACGGCAGCCGCGTTCGCACCCCGCACCGCCACCGCCGACGACAGCAGCAACAACGGGCTGTCGTCAATAACAGGAGAGCGTCGAAGGAGGCACCTATTTATATGTCGTGGTGATGTTGCCGATGGTCTCTGTCTCTTCTTTCGACGGGAGAACACAGAAATCCTAGGGGAGAGAAGACTGACAGAAGACCAAGGGTCCTCCGTGAACAGAACGACGCAGGCCAAACACAGGACACAGGCGACATCCAATATTGATATCGTTTCGTTGATAGCTATTCTGTTCCCGTCTATATGGCCGTAGCCGTTTATGTAATGCAAGTGTATCCTATGTTGTTGAAAAGGTATCGACCGTTTTTCTAGCTAGATGACTTTAAAGCCACATTATCCCAGGTAGTTGCGTCGATTTCATTTGAATGCTGAGACTTGGTAGTAACAGATGCGCTAAAATTGTTGAAAGGCCTACATTGAGACCTGATATAGAGCACCTTGAAGATGAGTGAAATTTCTTGAAAAAATTCGTTTCACTTGAATTTTATTAAGATAAAGGTAGAAATTGTGCGCTGGCCCATAAAAAAAATTACGATGATGAAAAAAGAAACATTATTGAAAAAAATTTGTTTGCTGCCTTTATTTTGCGATGTGAAAGATGCTCTCATGGAAAAAGCTGATCGAACCGTGAACAAGACTGACCCGTGAGTGAGTATAATTGATATCGCTTAAAACTTAACGCTCGCTAACAAACAATTTTAAATTATATCAATAAAGCTGGCTACCACACGAATTGACGCTGAAAAATTTTCTCTACCGTATTTCCGTCAGCGAGACTCCGCAAAAATCGAATTTCTACGAAATTGAGCCACTTGTTAAGCGGTTGATTACGGGTGAAAAAATAAGTACCACATGTGGCAATGACCAAATAAAAAAAAAAAAAAAAGATTAAGATAAATGCGCTCTAAAATTTTAGACCGCCACCAAAGACGGTGATGTCCTACGTTTGATGCGACTGGGAACGAATAGTCCATTATGAGTTGTCGCTGCCGTCTCGTAAAGCAACTGATTTGGACCTCTACTCCTATAAACCACTAAAAAAAAATAGATGGACGCTAGTGAATAGGAAAAGCATCACCTTCTAGGTGACAAAAATTAAGAGGATTTCAATGGGAAACTTTAGTGCGCTAGGCGTATAGACCATATTTTACATCATCAGCGTATCGTCTGTTTCGGCATCTCTCTTAGTGGCGTCAACTGAACTTCAATGGAGGGTTACAGAAATCGCTTGTTACAATTGCTTGCTTAGAAACCGCAGAAATTCTACAGTGAGGGGATTGTGGTGTTACCAGAAAAGGAACAGAAACCAAAATGGGCTATATTTAATTTAGTAATATAATTTTATAAAAATAGAAAAATACTTACTTCAGTTATAACTTAGAAACGATAAATACTTTTTTGAAAGTTTAATATTTGCTTATGCGCATACATACGCACACAATCATCGTATCGATGACATTAACATAAATATGATTATATACCCTTGGAAGACATATACTTGTGAACAGTCCGGCATTATGTGGGTATCGTGAAAGTTGTACGCGTGAAGATTGAGATACAAATTGATTGCACCTTTGCATGAGCTGTCGTAGACACTTGAGCAATTTTAAAATAAGCTGCATTAAACTATTCTATCTGCAGTAAGAATCAAAACTCGCGACAGAATACTCTTCATATCATCCATTCCTTATGCGATACTCTGTCCTAATCTTCTCTTGGCAAGGTTGCTGTCGAGTTATGTGCGGCTTATATAATATTGTATACCCAGCCCTTTGGCCTTCGTCCTGCTCGTTCAAGATAATGCTACATTTACGAAGACATCAAGCCAATAAGTGGATAGGCTACTCATTACTGCGTGGAAACCTACTATTTAAGCAGTCGATATTTGCATGCCCCTGATGCCGCTGCCGCTCATACTACCTGTGTTTGCTTATTATGGCCTTGATCGCCTTGACCTTCTCCAGCGGTGCTCGTCGGCGATGGACTCGAAAATTACACTTTTCTGGATTAATAGAAACGTATAGACCGACCATTATTTTGTCCGATTCGTCTCTTCAATGGTAACAGCTTCTTCTTCGTCTGTAAATTATACATGAAATTTTGTTTCACATCATCGCACCGCTCGCATATTTGATCGGCGACGGACTCTTCACTTCGGTCATATAGCGCTCATCGTCGGGATCAGATTGGCCAGACTGAATGAGGGCTGTGCCAGCAGTTCAGGATGGGATGAAGATCATTACTGGCCGGATTGGGGGCGCCGGATAGTTGTCCGCGCAGGAATCGAGCTCGTGGCCGCCATCGTGTTATTGTGGTAGGCTAGTCACGTCCTGATGAACTGACTCTGGTACGTCTGCGTGTGATATCATGTACCGAGGTGTTTGTGTGTAAGTGTTATTGCAGCTGTTGTTATTACTGTGCGAATGTTAGTCGTTGAGGCGACCACACGACAATATCGAATGCCCACATATCGCAGCTATCGGAGCGTCGTCGTCGATGATGACTAACTGGTCTTACCTTTGACATCAGGAGAATCCTTTAGCTGACTACAAAAAGGGCAAAATAATCTTATAGTTCTCAGAAAATGGCCTAAATCCACCGCCACCACCACCACCATCATCACTGGTGCACAATCAACGAGTTTTCACCTTGTTCTATACGGATTGTATCAATGTAGACATTATCGACAAATAACGATATTCGCTGTCAGGTGACGCGGGAGACGCGAGCGAACCGTCATGAAAAGACGCGCATTCAAAGTACTAGAAATATGCAGATGATGCAGGTATCCACCATTAGCAATTTAAAATGGCAGTGCTAGTAGCCGCTGCTGACGATATTGATAGAGGTGAGACTAGTCCGTGGTACGCCACTATATCTTCTACTGACGCGCTTGAGATGGTCCATTACGAACGCTGTTCAGTTGGCACAGCAGCCGACCACGGCCGTCACCGAATCATCACTGAATCATAATTGGTGTTTAATATAATACACGGGACTATTGAGATTTGAGCAGTTAAAGCGCTCCAACCAACGGGCACGATCGCTTGCCCGCTAGCGGCCGCTTTTGCTACTACAGCAATGGCGACGACGAAACAGGGCTGCTACCGAAGACTTCGGATGAAACGAGACGACGACGACGACGACGACGACGATGGACGGGACGGAGCGAATGGCAGAGGTGGCAACTAGGATTGGAATGCCCCCAACGCACGTCGTATGGGCCAAGGTCCTTTGTCGTGATCGCCAGCCAGCTAGGCTACCCGTCCACTTGCTTGTATGCCCGATCTGTTCGCGGTTTTATTCCACAGTGCTTGGCAACGGCGGCAGCAGTCTGGATGACAAGTCGCACGGTCTGTTGGCAAGTGCTTGTTCCATGGCCTGCCTTGCCTTGCCGTGATCATGTCGCGTCACACTAGCTCGCTTAATCAGCCGGGGCAGCGGTAGCAGCAGCATTCAGAAGATGAGAGCCTTGCGGCCGGCCTTATGACCGCGACAGACCATGAACGCAAGCAGCTTTGAAAAGTTTCTCCGATAAACGCTTGTCGGTGTACCGATACCTGTGTATATAGTACCATGTTGGTACAACACCTATTGAACGAATACTGTCGATTGTCAGCATAAAACCAACAACCAGGTGCGATCATAGCAACGGTTAAAGGTGAGGTGTCGCTACAAAAGATGACACCGGCAGCCCGCGTCAACAAGAAAAACAGAAAGTTCTGAATGACGATTTTCGCAGAACTTCCTTTATCATCGTAACATATGGTTTGATCGCCTGCACTCAATCATTACCCCTTCACTACAGCTGTGGTGGTAACGGGGTCGTTTTATGATCTTTAAGGGGGTCGTTGGAGTCGAAGTAAACCTTATATAAATATTATTCTCTTGTTTAGCTTGTTGAACTTAAAAAAAGGATCGTAGTATATATAAATAGGTATGTAGTGCAAAGCACAGATTCGAATTTGCACATAGTGTTCTCATAGAACCTCGACAAATTTAGGACAGTACATAATATTCATCTAGAGAGAGGAAAGGCACGTCGGAACCAAAAGAGAGTAGTTGAAATTTCTTTTTTTTCTATGGGCAATTTTAACTTCTAAGAAATAATCGAGGCTTTCACTCAACACTATGGAGAAGCAATCACACACATAAACACAATCCATGCCCAAGATACAAGTATTTCGCTTTACTAATTACGGAATTGATTTACGATACGTGTTGTAATGAGTCGTACGCCTCACGTAGGCCTTTTCAATTTGGTCGGGTATTCTAACTGTGTGAACAAGTCGACAAAGGCACCTCGTTAGGTGTAGCATTGAGGACCTGTCTTCACTAGAAGATTTCGCCGGAATGTGTCTTCAGGCAGGTTGCTATCGACTCGAATCGTCGTAAGTTCATTACGTTTAATTTACATTGTAACATTTCAAATTTTTAGGTTCAGTCTTGTTACTTGTTTCCGTTACCTGTAGAAAATATCATAGAATTATCGTCCCCAATTTATGACATAAGTAAATTTTTTTATTTAGTTATTATAGTCTAGTTCATTTAATAGTACATTTAATGTTTGTATCAATTTCAAAAAAAAAAAAAGAAGAGTAGTTACCTTTTAGCGTTTTAACCCTACGTTGTGCCCCCCACTTGGTGTAATCTGTTCACTCCTAAATTGTAGACAACGGATTATTAACAGGTATACAAAAACTTATTAACAGGCATACAAAAACCGAGCTAGTTTTTAATTTTCGAGACTTTGACAAGTTTCAATTCTCAGTAAATAATAGGTAGTATCCTATTATCAATGTTCGGTTATTATCGTATTATAGGTGCTGGGCAGAATCGGCAATTGTTTGTCCGAAAACAAAGTAGGTTCACGAAAAGGTAAACTCCACACTTTCAAGGGAGTCCATCAAAATCGATCTAGTGATTCCCTGGTAAGCTTATTTTAAGTGTGCTTGCTTGGCTCGTACGATTTGTACAGTATAAAACAATGCGAAATAGGACTTGCTTACAAAGTATTAACTATTCCTATTTTCGATCTGTTACAACAAGCCCATCACGAGAAAATGGCTGCCAAAATACTCCTATGAGACATTAGTATATGACGTAGAATTGTACTACCCGTTTCGCTTACACATACGGGAATATATAAACACAGATACTGATATAAAGAAGGAGACTCCCTGATCTAATAAATAACAAGTAATTTATAACGAGAACACTAAACTCAATATTCAAAACCAGCTTATGCATCCTGTTTCTGAGGGCGTGAGTTTCAGTTAAGCCCAGTAAGTAAAAAAAAATGTAAACATTTCCCTCTTTACTATTAAAGCTTTTTATTCATAACATAGAACAATAATCCTGCCTTTAACAATACTGCAGTTGCTCTTCTCTTAAGAGGCATCGTTATAAAAGCCAACTGGCTCGTCATTTGTCTGTTTGTTATGAAACACACCTAATTATTTGGTTAACCTTGACCGAAATACTGCAATAACCTACTCGATCGTTGTGCAAAGTCACTGATGAATGATAATTTCAATTGAAATAGGTCGCGAGTTCCATCGAATCGCGCTTGCTCCTGCATCCATATCGAACGCTGGACGACTTCCTCGGTTACTATCCCTGAACGGATCAGGTATATGCATTGAAAAAACCAGTAGCCATCTGGATCCTACACAGTTTAGCTAGCGCGGCCGACTTTTACATGATCGCTTGTCAATATGAACATAGAGCTACGCCGCTATGATGCCATTATTATGGGAAGAAATAACAAAAGCTTCAGCCGCGGAACGGTCACGACATTCGCGACTTAACCAAGAGCCGCCAATCGGCGCCGTCGCCGCCGCACACATTATCGTCTTTGTCTAGGGCCTGCAGTCGCTTCGGCAGTCACCTCCGATCATCGTGGACAACAACAAACATACGACGGTAGCAGCTTCATACTGGCAAACCAGCGACACAACGGCAACAACAACACTAACCACAATGACAATAGCAGTGTAAAACACCCTGGAGGAGGCGGAGCAGCTGGTGATTGACTGTCGGAACATCGCCATTGGAGTAGTCGCCCCTCGTTGGCAGCAACGAGAATATTAATACGTTGAAGACGACAATGCGAGTCGCGGCGATGGCAGCGGCAACAGCAGCAACAACGGTATCTCAGAATCGCGTTGAAAAGCACGTTCTATCGTAGACTTGCTAACCCAGATATAGTCTTCCATTGACAACCATGAAAGATCTGTACATAGCGCATAGCTTCAAATCGTCCGTGTGCCTCTTTTCTTCAAGCGAGTGGGTGTGACAGGGAAATACCTGTACATAGGTGCTTTAATGGCGTCTGGCTTTGTCTGTACTCGTATTCAAGTTATACATCTGAGTGGAATGATTGTGGAGGTTAGTCAAAGATCTGATACGAGTAGGAGCTGGTCTTTATATATGGATCTAAAGTATCATTTCCCGGAATTCCGCGATCCGAAAGATGCCACCGCGATATATCGTCGCATTATGGTTGCGAACATCAATAGGATATTCTAAGGGTTTCCTGGCATGTCTGTCACATATAAATACCTTGTATGTTCGAATGCTAGCTAACAAAAAAAGGAATAAAGGAGTCTAACTGATGTTCATTATTAGTGTGCGTATTAAAAACGAATTTTGTTGTATCCCTGAACTAGTGGCATACTGTTCTTGCTGTACCTAAAAAGCTCTGATGGTCGGGTATTTTCACTTTCTCTATCGGTAAGCAGTACCGCAAGCGACCCGCTAAGACTACCAAGATTGCCCAGACTGCGCAAATATCCTGCCGTTTGCTTATGCAAACAACTACATTTAGACCTCTATAGTGGATGTTGGTATACGGCATAGGAGTACTGTTCCGCTTTATAACCATGTTAGCTGACCTTTTTGACACTCGGTAGTGAGATACTGTAGATATATATCGCTTAGTAGTAATTCAGTCTAGCTACTTTTCCCTTCGCTCTTGGCAAATTCACAGCACTCCAATTTATTCCCCCTATTTGCGTCCTGTCAACGTTACAGAGGATTTTTTCACCGTGGCAATAGAATTAAGATCTGCCATTTAGGACACAGCAGTGGCTTCATTACGATGGTAATTTCAGAATAATTTTTAATGTTTTATCATACATGTATTTACTATGGCGCCCAGGACCCTTTGCACAATGTCATGTTGAACAGCTCTCTATAACGGCGATCGTTGTCGTCGTTTAGCAACAGCAACTCGCGTGATGCGGATCTGTGGATTATCTGTGACAGGACCAAATCGTGGTAAGACTTATATTGCTCAAGTAGGCAATTGCCTCTTGCTCAGACAAGTCGCGGCGGTCAGCGGGCTTATTTCATACCTATAGATACATATGGTCAAATACGAGACTGCTACAAGATATCGTTATCACACATATACACAATAATAGTAGTACAATGGGAATGAAGGGAATACTCACACAGGAATCGATAACCATGATTAATTTTTGGTTTTGTTTGTGTAGGCGTAGACATTCGGCAAGTTAAGAGAATCTTGCTGAGAATTCGTTGGCGATCCAAGTCGTACTTGCGGTTAATACGGTTCTAATAGACCATATGTAGTTCAGTTGGGACTCCGATATCAAATCTGATCAATTTTTTTCATTCATTCATTTCTTTGCGCTACTCATAACCCGTCAGTAAACTATTACAACTGTATTTAGTGTTCAATTGCTGAGCAGGCACATAGCGCACGGGCAGCGTTTTCTGCCTTCACCAGCGCGGACACATCCGACTTCGAGCGCCATGTGGTCCCCGTTGACGATGTCCGCTTGGTTGCCGGTTGCAGCTTGCCGCTGAAGCTCTGGTCTTTCAGGTCCCTCTAGTCGTCTCTATTCTCTAATATACAGCGTGTATTAGACAACGAGAACTCACACACACGCACACGCATATAGAGTGTACAGACAAAATCGTTGTGCATATTACATACGGCACCAAACTCATTCAGCCATCGAGTCAGTCTTGCGCCGGGCCGCTCATATTCCCACTGGTCGCATAGAACTTTTCTCTGCGACCCCCACCTTTGGTCCGAGATGAATCGTGAGGCACCCACAAGCCAATATGCATGGCTAGCAAATAGAAAGGTAGTCTGATAGTTTGAGAGTTTTTGAAAAAAAAAAGAAAAAGAAAATGCCAAAAACAAGATTAACAGCACAACCAACAGCAACAGCCGCAGACATCAATCGACGACCAGCGCGAAATGAAAAAGGATGACCTATATTTAAACCGTTATGTTAGCTGGCAGAAGGAAGTTTGTCATAGATGCAGAGGCAAGATCTTACATGGACACTTACAAACCAGATCCGTGCACATACATAAAGAGCCATACATATAGGGTAAGATGAGCTCGTGCGAACAGACGGCAAATGCACCACAATGGCGCCATCTAGTGGAAGAATAAGGAATTTTTTGTGGATACATATTTGTGTAGCTCTCCAAGACGACACGTACGCCATCTAGCGGAAATAAAAAAGTTGCATCGATGGTTATATTAAGGCGTTGCGCGAACGCTGTGATATGGTTGATTAAGCGGGATTTCGGATCGTACCGAGCGGACGTACCATAGAATGCGTACTATAATGGCTGCCATTGGTTAATCGTTAATTATGAATAAGGTGCTCGTTCCCATGCATTCGCAATAGCTATGTGTGTTGGTGAAAGTAGCTACAAGATTTAAGGCCGTGTTCATTTTTATTTTCGCAAAGCCTTTTATTTTTCCAATTTGTTAGCATTTTGGAGCATTTTAGAAAACTACAGAGCGACGATTTACGCCAGCTATTTACTAATACCTAATTAAGATTGATTCTGGACTGCGTGGCACTTACATAGTATCTTTAACATGGGAAAATGAAGTAACATTGAGGCAAGTATACTTTTAACCGTAATCGTACCTAGGAGGAAACATTTAAATACGTAAAGAGTACTACATCCTTTGACATCTACTGTGTACTTGTACTGCACGTAGGCGCAACAGAACAATACTCTCTTGTAAGGTTAGCTCTGGATGCAGCTCGCTTACGGTGTCGTTGATTTGAATATCGTTAGGCATTTTTGATAGCTTCAGCGGTTGTCTCTTGTACTTCGCATTACTTAAGCACATACCCCTCAATGTAAGATCAGCAGTTCAAGCTGTAGCCGTCGACTGAAAGCGATCGTGTAGGCGTGATGTGATAACCTATGGTTGGTAATAATATCACGATACTTTACTGCCAGTACAGCTGGTAATATGAGGGTTAGGCTAACCTAAGAAGGTAATGGCCACTGAAGATGCAAACTGTTTTTGGTCTTCTCTGGTTGCTTCAGCCCTGAAAAAAGAAGACAAACGCTTCGATAAGAAAGACAAAGTTGGCAGTACGTATAGTGCCCATCATATACCCATATGTTCCATAATACACCGCATAAATCTAAGCAAACTGAAGTGGCCGGTAGCCAAAAGCTGAGTCGCCGATGCCCTTCGTCGAGGTCAGCTTGACGGTATTCGCACACGGCCAGACGGCCGATCAGGGCATGGTCTTTGCGACACCATATTTGTTGTCTCATGCGCTGTTGTTTACCTTGTCAGCGAAAAAGGACGCAAAGCGATCGAGAACAGCAGGTAGGGAATAACGCCGTCAAACCCCGTAAATGTATTGTACGTCAGAACAGATCTGACGCGGCGGCGTTCGTCAGAGCTTTCTTTGTAGGATGACTATGTTACACCGCCAGGCTAACTTGTCTATTTCGAGAAGTTCTTGCCATCATGATAGGATGGAATAGGGTAGATCGGCGCAGAAAGAAACGAGCGACAAGATAAGCGCACCGCTATACAGTCGCTTCGGTCCGTCCGGGTTCCGTTAATACTATTCGCGAACTATACCACGTTATACAACGCCCCGCGAACTAAAGGACAAGGAACCATGGGAGCTCGTTGTTGCCGTCGGTAGATGGCCACACCAAACGATGTCGATTTAAGCCGCCTGACATCGCGTCGCGTTACTCGTCGCTGGGTTGGTACTAAGGAATAGAGTAGAACCTCTAGCAGACGCGGCAATTCTTCTTTAGCATCGTCATCCTCGGAGGCGGTAACAGTGTTGTCTTTAAGTTTTCGCCATCATGGGTACGTGGGCAAACACAGCAAACGAAGAGAACGGCCACCGTCCAACTGTTCGCTGCGTTTGTCCTCCATGCGCCTGAGCCGGTAGCCCATCATCGTTTGTCGTCAGTGTGTACATGCCGTACAATTTTGTGTGTGGCTTCCCTGTCGCTGTTCTACTATTTTGCTGTCATTGCCATTATTGTTATCCAGACGATGGCGGTCATTGTCGCCGTGTGCGTATATATGCTATTATTAAGAGTGCAAATATAGGCGGCCCCAGCATCAGCTCTAGCACCGGCGTTGCCAACGCTATGATCACTACACGAGGAGACCAGGGCTATTAAACGTGGTGTAGTAGGTGAAACGCTGGGTTTTTTTCGGTTGCCAACAACAGGAAGAATCCAAATGGACCTGACTTGCTCCTCATCCTCCCACAGCTTTCATCGTCAACTTTGACAGCAGCAGGAACAACAAAACTGGTGAAGGTGGTAGCAGCGACATGTCATTGGTTGATTGGTCGTTTGCTCTTCTATGAGAATGCTACAGATCTTGTGGTCTATCCATTCGATGGCGATATCCAGGAGAAGCCCGGGGGAAACTTTGGCTTGTTTGTTGTACGGATGGACTAATTGACTATTCAGACTGACGGCTGAACCGGTAGCATCGGCGATGGCGGCGAACGGATATCAGTCAGCCAGCCAGCCAGCCAGCGTTAGAGAACTGCTATACCCCACAGTTATTGCTACTGACGCTGTTTGGGTGGTGAGCGTTGGGACAGCAGGCAAATAAGTATACTTTTGGCGGCCCTCGACGCTCGGCGCTAACGTGACGCCCGCCCGGCGAACTGCCGCCGCTGTTGCACGACGGTATTTCCACCACTGCTGCTGCTGTTGGTTAGCAGGCATGCAGCCGTTACAACCGTTGTCGCTGTTGCGGCGCCATAAGCGGACGTCCAGGAATGACGAGAAATTTGTGCTGATGGAGAAATCCTAACGAAACCGGCCGTGCCTGGTCGACGCAGTGGGAAGACGCAAGACGGTTGGTGCGGATAACATTGCTGCGACGTATAGTAACGTTCTAATAGTGCAAGGCACCGCCTACACTACGCTAGAGCAACACACAGACAGAGGAATACACGCAGATAGAATGCTGTTGGTTGGGACGCACATTGTCAAAGCCAGTGGAATGGAATGCCATTGACACTCCATTAGCGAAAGCAATGCTTAGCGAGGCAAGCTAGACTCACAGGCACATTGTTGGCAAACGAGGAGATGGCAAGCCAGCCGCCGAAGCCGGAAGCGTCAGAGCATGATCTCAGGAATATGGTTAGCGTTGAAGTGTGATTGCGGCCGTCGTTTGAATCTGTGGGCACGCCCGCAAAATGGCACGACTGCAGGAAACAAACGTAATTGTAACTTTTCCAGTAGAAAACAGTTCAGAATAGCTTATAATTACGACCTATACGTGTCTAGTGCGCAGACAACTTAACACGTAATTATGTATAAGTTGCAGTCAAGTAATTATCATTTCATTAAGGCTATTCAAATACCGAACGCTATCAGTCTTATATCGTTCTAATGGTTGCTTAATAGCGGGACCTCTGATATCAAGTTTATTAGATCGGCTACAACGATGATGTCAAGCTTCTGGCAATAAAAAAAAGAAACATTTGCCGAATAAAATATACGATTTTTGGTTTCGTTTAAAAAACGTCCTATAGAAGAAAATTTATGAATATGATAATACGCTATACTGTATCAATGTGTTGTAGTTGACGCTCTGTGATAAAAGAAACAATGTCTGCGCAGGTATGAGCTTAATTTTTACAACTAAAAGATTGACTAACAAAGAAACAAATTGACATATCTATAAATCCTTGTCTATCTGTCTAATCTATAAAATAAATATCGTATAATGATATAGCTCGATATGTCTTCTTGCTCGTTGAACCATGACTCCGAACCGACCCTGTTTCGAAATGCATAAATTATGATCAGTCTTTATTGACGCCTGCAGTTATTGCATTGCCCAATGTAACGCGACCTATACATACGCATAGACAAAAAAGAGTTCCGAGTCTATTCGAATGAACCTCGTTTGTCCTAACGATGACATCTACGTATGCCTTACCGATATGTACCTAGGTTCAGAATTCAATAACACTAACCAACGATGTTCATTCTTAATTATTTGTACGCAAACCTTGCAATCGTTATTTGTGCTACCCTAATAGATGTTACTGTGGCGGTTATTTCCGTTCTTTTATTATTTCCTCTATTGTTGATCTTGTTGTTGCTCGTGCGATGGCGTGAAACGCCCTTCAAATCATTTTGTCGGTGGCGTCCGCCCCACCGCGGCTATTGTGGAGCAGCAAAACGACGCTTCCGCCCCGAAGTTACTGGGGCCGTTGTCGGTCGCGTCGTTCAACTCTCAAGAATTGAACAGAGTTACTCGCAGAATTACAGCCGCTTAAAGAGAGCTAGTGGCATGGCACGACAGCTCAGTGAACTAAACAAACGAGCTACATCACGACAGAAGACGGCAGAAATAGCCGAGGCGGTCGATGGACATTTACGAAAAAGCGGCCGTCCGCTGTTTACAGCTCATCCTTCAGCGTCCCTGTCGTCGCAAGGCGTCGCCAGCGGAAGATCGGTCAAGGCAGCTTCGCGTTGCTTGCGACGACGACAAGCGCGACAACCACGCGTATGCCGGGGCCACGAGGCGGGTACATAGCGAAGTAGTCTGTGGCGAGTGGTGGTCCGGTAACCGGAAGGAGGCGGGGCCACGAAACCTGGTCAATGAAGTCCATCACAACAACGGCGCCGCCAGACGGCGTCAATAATGATCTTCGTGATGGTGGTGACAAGAGTGATAACAAAAATCATCACAAATAATGCGGATAAAACGCAGAGCGGCATTAATGTTAACGAAAAGGAATGAGAGAAAAAAATATACTATCAGTTAGCTGAGCGCAACGGTAGCACGCGTTTTCGGCGATGCAACGTGAGCGCTATTTAACTCGATATTGGTTAGACGAACTTCCAGGAAACATACAACGGCAATACGACTATTAGAAAGAGGCTATCTGAATTCGATACTAGGACCGATTTTATTCCCAAACGGTCCTGCAAAGGGCTGAGGTGTAGATGAATTTTTTGCGACCAACCAAGTTTTGCTAAATGAGTTAAATTCCCAATGAGTCCAAACGCAATTTTTATCGCGACTTTGTGCATTTCCGGATGTAAATGTAGATGTTACCGATCTCTGTTCCATACATGTATCGTACAATGCCAATGACGGCCTGCGGTTTATGCCGTATTTTGCCGTAACTTGGTCTAACGTTTGTCGTAATCGATACTAACCAATCGTAAAAAGGTACTCAAAATCAGCTGTACTTGTTCCTGAATAACGTCGCACGTTTTCCTGCATAGCCTTCCATTGAAAGAATGTGCTTAAGTATTGTTTAACTGATTCCTGACTCTGTATTTCTCCGTCTGATATGTTTCGACTTACGATACGATACGACACGATACCATTGAACTTTCTGACACACAGCCTATCTCGCCACTTAGGAAACGTACGTTTTGAAAGAAAAATGTTTGTTGATGAGCTGGCCGAACTAGGAAAGGTTTAGCTGCTACTTGACAAACAATGAGGGAACGCACTGAAGTCATAAAGCCACGCGTTTAGGTGATACAGGAGCCCTGAAATCTCGTAGCGTGTACTACACGCGACAGGCTCCCTCAATAACATTAATAGTACTAAATAAACGTATTTTGTGATTTACTCAATATTCTGAAAACGAGAACAACGAAGTCACAGTCTGTCGTTGTGACGTCATTCGTCTCGTCTTGACAGAGGTAGTGAGCTCGGCAGCCATGTAACATAAATGGGCATCGTTCGCGAAACGGGCTAACCAAGATGAAGTCAGCGTTCAGGAGAGCTGTTCCGTGTGTTTTTTTTTGCGTTTCGGTACGCTTTCTAAATAGCGTTGGTTCTATTGTGTTCAATGTAGATAGAAAACGAATAGTTGGTTAGCTTCGAACGGTCACTCGAGCCTCGAGCGGTCTATTGAAAGGTAAACAGTTGATATTCTGCATTATATTAATGCTATTATATATAGTATAGATATCGGATTCAATCGATACCCCGCGATACCATTTTATGTAGCAGGCAGGATGTCGTTAACGTCAGAGGTGGTTGCAACCGTTGTTCCAGCTGCTTGCCAGCATCAGTTATGTCATATCCTATCTTGACCTCTGCTTCCAATCCCATGTAGCATACGAGTGACATTGCTGATGATTTCCGTCAAGACCTGATATACAAAGAGACTGTTAGGCGGATGCACCGTACCACCGGCTACACACCGATAAAACGGGCCGGATCTAGCACAGTTCAAACCAAGGCGAACGTCGTCGATTATTCGTACCGAATATATTGCACGTACGAGTATCTCGGAGATGGATCGTAAACAAAAGCTTTGACTCTACATTCATTTTCGATGAAAACATGCAGCGGTAAAAGGTAGAGCTTTCTATACAGATTTGTATCTACACATATCTGCTGGATCCATTAGCTCTAAGGGAACCCATTTGTTCTATCTAGCGTTCGTTGTCTCTTGCTATATTACCATCTCACTAGAAAAAGACCAGTATGGATATTTCGTGTACACGATATTTCATGAAAAGAATTAAGCTACCTGAACTCTACAAGCCAAACTGCATACTAACTGATATTTTCATTAACATAATTACGAGCAATTATGAGAAATACGAGAGTGGTTGAAGCGAGTCCCCTCTCTGTACTCCTGACCATCTGAAGCGACAACAGCCGGCGAATACATCCTTACCTCACAATTCTAAGAAATGCCACAATTAGCTTTACAGTATCGCTGACGCTTTTGCTACGCATTAAATCTTTTGCAAACGTTATCCATATGCCCTATAGATGCCCATAGCGATGATAGGGTCCACCAAACGGTGGCCGACGATACTCGCTGCCCGGTGGCGTGGGACGATCGCGCAGCGACCCATCAATCGACGTAGCACATTGCGGACGATGACGTCGGTGAACGACAACGCTACGTCAGACGGGTAATAATCGAGACCCAGCCCGCGCAGGTTGCGTCCGCCGTAAGAGTTTCTGCGGCAATTCGAGGCGATTTGGCTTTATTTCCATGGTCTCTGATCGTATCCACACCCTACAACGGTACGGCTAGCGGTCGTTACGGCGAGACCGTAAATCAGTGATGTTAATTTTTCGGCTGTGTTACCGCAGGGACCACCGCAGCCGTGTCTCGTCAACCGCCAAACGGCAGTAGTGCTGATAGAAATTATCGTATTGAGTGCCTATGTCTACGTACGTGTGTGCGCGTCTTCTAGTCGGAGTTGTACGGAGGAGTACGTCCAACGTACGGTGCTATTAGCAGATGCGTGCGGTAACGGTAGTAGATGTAGTCGGTATAGTTGCGCGACAAGGGATCCTCGGTCCCGGATTGGAAAAGAGTTATCGTCAGTATAATACCGACCCCAGCTAGGAACACATAGGGTCGCTATAAATAATTGAGGAGGACCCAAGAATGCAGACTTACGAACTAAGTGACTCAGTGGCTATCGAACTCTTGGCAACAGCAAAACGTAGAATAAGAAAATGAAGAAAGAACGAAGACGTTTACAGCAAAAGGCGGGTCCCTGTGTCGTGTGGACACAACGCTGCAAAACGACTTAGCAGCGTGTGCGTGCGTTTATGTAAATGTATGTAGAGGAATTTACGTAAGCAAATTTCCTAAACGGCCGACGCGGTACGTAGTACAAATTAGTGCTTTCGGCGACACACATTAAAGCACAAGAGCGAAAAAGCTACACTGATGTTATTACACTCATATGGTGGTTCAAACGGTGGGACAATAAAAAAAAAATTGTTTAAATTCGAGATCTGACTTTGAGTGAATTGACAAAGTTTTCTCCTAAGTAAGTACACAGTTTTTAACCCATTACCAATTTCAAACCTATCCTATGCAACTTACTTACGGTACAGTACAGTTATGACTACAGGCATTCCCAGTTCCAAAAATAACGAAAATATTATTTACAAGAAGGCAAAACTGAAAAAAATACGTTTTACCACAATGATCGGCCGTCGAAAATGTCGTTGCCGTTTCTTTGGCGAATCAGCGGCCACCCCCCTAACGATTCGACCAGGTCATCTTTACCTTTTGTATTCAACAGCATCCGCTGTTGCCTATTCACAAAGGTACTTCTGCCACCAGAACATTCTCCAATTGTAGATGGCCATTTTCGATTTGTTTTTTTTTGCTTTCTACTTGATTTCGGGACAGAAGCGGGGGTCGCGTGCCAGTCTTCCGTCTCTCAGGAAAACCACATTGACGACGACGACGACGACGGGACAGGTTTTTTTTCTTTGGGCCTCGCCTCAAATCATGGATTGCTTTCGCGAATACTTCTCCCGAGTTCCGATTCAACCTCGCTGCGCTTATACTGTTTGCGCATGATTATGTCGAGATGTAGGTACGAGAGCGCACCTACTAAACGGCCCTGATTACCACTGCCGGACGGTGGGCCCGCCGCCATTTAAACCGACAATAACGAACCGCTCGATCACTCTGGCCGTGATTGTTACTAGCAACAGCTGCGCTGTTAGCGAAGCATTGTGGAACTGTCGTCAGCCAGTGGTCTGCGGATACCTACACCGCCTGCTCGCGCGAGTTTTGCTTTTTCGGTTTTGTGACCGCTATTGGTGTCTTGTTTCTTAGCTCACATTGCTGTCAGCTGTTCAGATGATGACTGTTGCTGATGCTGGTGACTGCAGCACTTGTTGGCGGCGGTCGCCGCCACCATTGTCAAGCATGCGTCAACGCCACTGGCTGTTGGCGTGGCGGCCATTGTCAATTTCAGAGTCAATCACCAAATACCGCTTCAAGCTTCGGGCAATACAATTTGTTCGCCTTCCCTGGCCGCCACCTGAATGAGTGACTGCCATACTTGTCCGACTAACATTGTCAACGAAGAAATCATCGTTGCATTGTATTGAATGTGGGTTTCACCATTGTAGCCATCGTCATTACTACTACCACAGCGTTGGCACTACGAGCCCGTGAACTACGCCGATTTTCTGCTAGTTGTCGTCTCGTTCATCATCGGATACCGACCGCCATTCCGGCATCGCGCGAAACAACAGCCGACGTTGCGTTCGGGTGCAAGCAAACGATGCCTATTGGGCACCGGCACCAAAATCCGTTTTCGGTACAGCGCAGAAGCAGCAACAGTAGCACCGGCTGGCGTCCACCCTGAGATCCAGCTTGTCCCAAAAAATTATCCACCCTTTTTCACCATCTTTGCTCACCTCCTGTTCCGCCCCTCTGTGCCTCCGCGAGTCGACATCGTCCACGGAATAGTCGAAAACCCCAAAAGCTGTACATACACCATGTGGCAGGTAGTAACCTGCTCGTGCTAGCCAAATGGCTCGCTGGGTCTCTCGTCTTCGACCGCCAGTCGTCCAAAGATGCCTCAAGCGGTTTTGCGGATCTTCTCGGCATCGAAACAGCGTTGACCCCTTCTTCTAGTTATTTTGTCAAATCGGCTTCTTTTGCCTGCCATTCTATCTGTTTGTTCGTTCGACCAACAATGAACGACGACAATGATGACGGCGTCTGGAAGTCTTCGAAGCGCAGACCATTTTCAGGCAGGCGGTGAGACTGCCGGATGGACGCTGCTGCCGCTGCATCGGGTGTATTGCAAGGAAGACCATTGCCCCGCTTGGCTCGCCTGCCATGTTGGGTCTTCTTCATCCAGTTACAATCGCCCACCACCATCGCCAATGCTGCTGCTGCTGCTGCCGCTACTAGCGCACATCATCACATAGCTGACAATCGAGCCCACGCATTCTACAGCAGTCGCTGCTGTAGCAATAGGAATAGATATAGTCATTCTACCGGTGTCATTTCTTGCGTAGCAGTAGCAACAAGCAAACAGGCCAACCAATGGGTCGTAGTGTGGAAAAAGGAGAAGGAGGAGGGGAGGGGGTGCAGGGGAGTCGGCGTGTACCGAAACGAACGGACGAACCCGGGGTATTGTGTTTTTCGCTGGTTTTAACGTAATGATGCTGGTAATACTTCTTATTACAATCTTCATCATCGGCACCACAGTTGAAGTCCACGAGACGCACTATTGGCTAGAAGAAAGAGTTCTCCACCTTCATTATGTGCTTCGTTTAGTTTTTCTTTTTTTGCTTTTTTACTTCCACTCGCCACCCCCGTTGTCCGCGTTTTTCGGTCAATAGCTCCCGTGGATAGCTATAGCAGATACAAAAGCAAGGATAGAGGATAATAGGTATACTTATGTGTGAGCAACTGCTGTAATTTTTGCAATTGATCGTCTAGTGTCTTGTAGTGGTAGCAGCAGTCAAAGCCATCAAGCGATAGCGGCTTTGATTCTTCACCCCGGGCAATACAAATGAGACGAACAGCAAGGAGAACTACGTTCACGAACGGCCCATGTTACTAACAAGACCACGATGACGAACCCTTGCGGATCGTTCGCCTCTTTTCCTTTTCGCTTGCGCGCCAGCTTTTAACTCGCTGAACAAACAACTGCACTTTAACCCGACCAAAACAGAGAAATGGTTAATGGTATCGATAACTAGAAAGGGTAAGGACTCATAAAGCTGCATTGCCCAAAGCGATATAAAGTGCTAACATCGTAATAAAGGTTAACCATTCTTCTCACACAATTACGGTACATCTATTAGTTGTCGAATCACAAAAAAGAAAAACGTGCTACACTCAAAGTACATTGAAAACTCGCCTATATCTATATATATCTTATCATATATATATATATATATATATATGATAAGTGGGTAACGTATAACACGAGTGCTATGTAAAAGTGTCGAGATAGCGTCGGCCATATTGAAACGAATACCAAAGGCCGGTAAACTAGTGTTTTCCATTGCTCATTTTCTACAATGTAAATATTTGTCACTTTCAGTAAGTTGAGATGGTGGATAGAAAACTATAAGTTGTATCATTTCGGTGATTGGCCGTTAGACGGCTCCTATTATGTTATACTTTGCTTCGTCTTTCATAGTTATCGGCAGGTGATCGCAAAAGACCTTGCCTAAATTTCAAGAAATGCCTGGAAACGTGCACCAAATGAATCATGACTAACGCACTGCCGTGACACTGATTTAATCTGCAGTAATTTTTTTTTGCGCCATTGAAATATCAATAGATCGCAAACATGTTTTGTGGGTGTTGATTAATGGGTATAGGGCCATGATTATAGTTCAAATGGCCGGTTTTTCTCTAGGCGTGTCTGCACTGGCTAGGGGGGCTAGCTTGTAGCCGACATAAAAATATACTGTCATTACCATTGACCGACTTACAATTTATCTGTTTACTTTTGATTCCTTCTATTAATGCGCTTTTCTTTTATAAGCCTAATACGTACTAATAAGCCTAATAAGGCACAGACACATATTAATAAAGATACATTGATTTTAAGGAATGCGAAGAATGCATTTTTTTTTGCAATTGTCCCGAAAATACGAGCAGTTGCAATAACTGATCTTCAGAGTAAAATTTTATCCGGAAACCTGCCCCATTCAATTATACAGTTTTCACTATAGTTCAGAAGTGATGACGCCGACCACGACCATCTCTTTTGATAGTTCGTCATGAAACTCTTCTGAACTCGCTGCCGCTCCGCCAGTGACTCTAGTGTTCGATGACTCAATTTAGAAGAGTCTTCGATCGCCAGTAAAACAAAAGCTCATACGTATATTTCGGCAGATCCGCGTCACTCAAGCTGAATGCTGTCGATGCTGATGACTTAAGTGATGGGAGACGACAGGAGGACCTATAGGACCTAGTAGATGTGGGGCACCGAATAGCGTCGTGGCTGTATATCTAATAACTTAACCCCCTTGAGTTTGTTCGCAAATCGAAGAGGACGAAAGAATAACTACTGTTCCAGAATAGGGTTCATAGTGTGACGTAAGCGTCACTAAGAAGAATGATGGATTCGTCGATTCTTTTGGCGCCGTTTATTAGAACAATTCAATGACGGTATACGTGATCCGTTACACTCGTATTCGCGTTACTCTCAAACCTATCAGACAAAAAAACGGAGATCGAAGAAGTAACTATTTTATTAGGATACATATTTGTACAGCTCGTTAGTAGCAGGATCTGATCTAGGTGCGATTTATCGATACACACGTCCGTTAGTGAGCAAGAAGATAACAGCACAGACTCTAGATTCGAATTTCAGAAGTCCTGCATTGCAGAAGAATGGTCCTGCATATCGGATCTTGTTCTGTTTGGCGATATATTCGAGAGGTTACGGCTCGACAAATGCCGTGCTGTCAAAATGTAACTTGTCGTTATCTGGGTCCTGAAATGTCCAGGGACACATTTTCGTCAAATTTTGCCCCAGTTTCTGGATGCTGCAATATAATTGAATCCACTAAAGGCTTCATCGAGTCATTCTATTTCAACTGTCCTCTGAGCCTTAAGACAGCGATATTTTTTTATTATTACAACTGTTGTTTTACCGATACAAAACAAATATCATCCCAGTTAGTAAGCGCTATTGTGTGTTTGCGAAAAATACGACCGGCAAAAACGTCTCGTTCCGTGGCGCGTCTGTAATCACGCGATACGATCACTAATACGAAGATCATTACTGACACATTCGTGACCATTTTATTGTTGTTATTTGTACGATCTACCGTTCGTGTGTACGTTTATTCCATTATATATTGGCTTACGTCCGTCCCATTGGCCCGTGAGCATATATGCATTTTTCATACATCGTGTCTGCGCGTCAGATAGTCAGTCTGCCTGGCAGAACCGGTTGTATGTCCAGCATCGGAGCAATCATCATTGCGGCAGCAGTAACTTCGTTGGCTGTAAGCCCCACCCGACGACCTCCTGCTTTGTCGCTTAGGCCCGACGTGGCTTTGCATTTTTAGCGGCGGCGATGAAGGTGACGTTTTTTACCATTTATTTGATCAACCATCGTTTAAACGGCTGAAGACTGAAGACCTCTCCCTTGACCGTTGTTTCCCTACCCTGCCAGTCAACCGAGTTGTCACAATGTGTCGCTGCTAGCGTCGTTCGTTTTTTCATCGTATTTCTTGCTTTGCATCGGCGTTTGTGGCTTGCGCGCGAGTGTTTGTCTGGGCCATTATGGGGGACGGGGTAGCAAAGGAAAAGGGACGGCCTATGACGTTCTAAGCGAATGTTGATCGGTGGATCTGTGTATAGACGTCTTGAGATTTTCAAATTCGACTCGGCCCATTTTTCTCAGCACCATTTCGCCGTTAGCTAGCTTCTTTTTCGTCTTTGCCGGCAGAAGATAAGCCAACGACAAATCAGGATTCGTTGCTGGCTATTTTCCGTGCTAGTTTTTCCTGACAGCTATTTTACTCGTTATTATTTTGCTTCTCTAACTTTCATTGCTACGTTATAAATGATTATTACGTTATAACAGGTTGTTATTATTCAGTCAAGATACAGATTCGTTGTAGGTTCATATAATAACACAAAGAGCTATTTCTAGGTTAGCCTTGACCGTTAGCTTTATGGTGACCGTCGTTGCTGCTACACTCTGGGCCGAATGGCTTGAATGATTTTTCTCGTCTTGCCTTAATCTCTGGGATCTAACGGGAAGACGTCACGGGCTTTCGGTTACCCGTCTAGCTCGTATTATTTACTTGGCCTGTTAATTACTGCTACTGTACAAAGTATACTAGTTTTTCAAAATATCGCTAAAATAATCGTTTCAAATCTATGGCCTATTCATGTTATTTAAGCATTGCAACATGTCATACTGTGTTTTACAATAACTTATCCTTTTCAGTTGAACTAGAGCAAAACTTGAATTATTTTCCTCTGACAAGATCAAAAATTGAATTCGGAACTACAATTTACAACTCGCGGATTAAAGCACTCAGATAAACTTGCCACTCGTTGTTGTTAAGGGTTTTCATTGGTATGAGGTTTCGTAGGCGAACTTGGGTCCGATTTACTCGGACCACTTCAAGGGTGAGTCGGCAACTTTGTTACCTCCTATGGCGCCAGTTCGTAGTCCGCTGTTCGCACTTTCTATTCCCTCTGTCCGATGTCCGCCTACCCCCGTATCCTGCCAGTCACTGACTCCGTCATTGTCCCTGGACAATAGACTACTCTCTTGAGGTCTATGCAGCATTGTCCTGCTGGGACAAATTTCAACAAACGGCTTTCATGTTGCTGCGATGACAATAGCAGTCATGAACAGCATCTTCATAATATTCATTACTGCTGTCATTGCATTTCTCGAAGTGCAAGTCACTGTGTACACCACCGGCTATCGGACTACCGATCAAGCGTGCCTTGATAGGCTGACAGTCTGTGCCCTGCCGCTACTGCCTAAGCTGATGACGGCGATGGCCTTTGGACCCATGGGCATCCAACCGTCCACGACAAACGACCACAGACCATCAAACGCTTTGTCCGCTCTGGTCTCTTATTATAACTTCCACTTACTTCGCAATACGAGTGAATAAAGTCCGTCGATCGTTTCCGCACGGCACTAATTCGCTGCTAAGCTTTGCCTATGTTACCGCGCCGCCAGGAGCCCTTACACAAAATAGTGCGGTCTAACGTGTGATGTTGTGTGCGGTTCGCACATTCAGGAAGCTCAATACTTAACTTTGTAGATATTTTGACACTTCGGAACTTGCATCGAGGGATAGACAATATTGTTTACAGCAGACGATATCGTCACACGAAAAACAAATGGCAGTTGTTATACACTGTACAATAACTGGACAAATCGGATGCTTCTGAAAGGACAAGTAGGCACTAACGATTTAAGAGGAACGCCATTGCGCTTTGATTCCGGTGCTAGGTAACCTACAAGTAAGCAATGTCAACAGTACTTCATTGTCGAGCATGTGCCAGCTACTACCTGCTTGTCCTTACCGTACCTGTTTCTCACTGGCCTCATTCACTTGTGGGCTTAATATAACAGGCCAGAGTTACGAAGGCGACAATAAGGACAGCCACGAGCGTCATAGCGTAAGCGGAGCGATGTATAGCCAAGAGCATCTACTTAATAATGAGAACAAGCGCAACAAAGAACAACTATCGAAAACGCGTCGGCGGCTATAGCTGCTGCAGCAAAGCAGATTGGCGGTGCTTGATCTAGTCAGGCATAACCATGTCAACCTGCCGCAGATGGGTTTCAGCTTTTTACGTTTAACCTCGTCCGTATATATCCTCCTTCAATATAGTGGCCTTAGTGCGGACCAAGTAAGCTTAAGAGCAGATTTATTGTTTACTATTGACTAGATACTCTTATCTCTCGCAGTATTATATATGATAAAAATGATTACAGCATGGTATGTGTAAGTGATCGTAAGAGAACGTCGGGCTACCGCTGTATGATGAAAAATGGTCCACTACGTTATGTTGAGTCGACATCTGCACTCACCTAGACCTGATCAATTGCGTATGTATAAAAGGAAAGAAAAAAAAACAATGTGAAAGTCCTCTTGTCTATTCCACTTAGCTTGTGACATAGTGGCCTAAGGGGTAAAGATTATAAAAGAAAGTGAATTGAAAATATTGGAACTCGACATTGGTAACGCACTCAATTGAATTGATATTTATACCACACAATAGAGTTCATCCTATCAAAATGGCTTTAACTCGGTTAACTTGCCGCGCGAGGCCTCGATCATCGGAATGAAGCTAACGCTTTTCTTGTTTAACTGGTGTATCGCAGTTCACGTTCCCGCTAACGTACCTTCCCTCAATGATTCACCCCTGACCGGGCCCCGACGCGGGACATCTTGGCACTTTCAGAGTGCACATAGTCTACCAGAACTAGTACCGTTTCCACTATTGTTTAACCATGCCAATTTTAGCGTACTAAGAAAGCCGTTTCGCTGCCTTGTGTTATATTTGCCAGCCTGCAATTATTTATTTTAGTTCTTTCTACCACCTAACTGATCCGTTTCCATTGGATTTATCTTCTTCGGATTTTTTCTTCCGTTGTTACCAGACTCGACGCTGATGGGACGCCGTCACGGTAGCAAAACTTTGTCCGCTTCGACTGTAGCCAGGCCGATGTTTTATCACTGTCTCCACCAGCTTCCATCATCCATCCGCTGGGAGCGGCAGAAATGGTACTAAATAATATGGCACCATATCAAAGGTCTGGTTCTGGTTGGACGTCCTTTGCTTTACGGTAATGTCGTATGCCTTTGTTTATGTGCGAAATTTAATGAAGTGCGAAGGGGGCCGTCGGTTGAAGTGACACCGTCGTATCCACGTAAGAAATATGGCCAGCCAATCAGCCACGCAGTTAACTATCCGTTATAGCACTACCTACTATTACAGTGTTGTCGCTGAGGGCACGAACGTCGATGCTGCTTGATATGGCATCGAACGCCAGCTTGAAAAACGCCGCCTTGTCACTGAAGTACGCGTTGCCTCGAACAGTTGGACAGCGGCAACAACGATGACAACAACATAAAAAAGTGAGGAGAAATCAGCTGAAGTCGCGAGGCCCTCAGCAACAAACCGAGCAGCAGCCCCGGGTCCAGCCAAACCGTCGATGTTTGTAATCTATGCAAACGTTGGCATCACGAAGTGATGAGATGAAACCACGAGCGAAACAGGAGTATACGTCTCGGTTAACGCACGTCTTCCAAACAAAAATTGTGGTAAACCATTATATCATTAAAGATCAGTCGGGTATTATTGGCTATCTGCATCTCGTAACGGTACTGTACGTGCCGCGAAAACGAGAGGAAGAGAAAGAATAACAAAAATCGTCACTATCTAGTCATCTATCTGTCAGCGACAGTGACGACATATTGTGCTGAGTGCGTCATAAAGATGTCGCTTGCTGAAGCTATGATCAGGGAATTTGAGTCTAGAATCGCTCATGGGACTCAAGTGAATAGAGGATTACTTCGTTGCAGGGCGCCTGAACAGCTAGACCGCCCCACAGGCAGTTTTCTTGATTCTTCAAGCCGCGAAGAGTCCCCTGTTAATCGAATAAGATTTTATTTACGCAGAACATCTGCAACATTGACAGTTACAAGCAGAGGGCTTCTACAAGACACAAACAATAGCAAACCAAAAAGCCCAGCAGGCCAATCGACGCCTCGTTGTTTCATACGCAACACGTATGTTGGACAACGGCCGAATTTGACCATTTTTTGTTTTTTCTTTTTACCGAAATTCGATGTGGCCGCTTATTACTTATATTTTGTTAATAAATTATTTTCTTTTCACTAACTATCAGTCAAAGTGGGCATTTCGGCAAAAGCTCTTTTGGCTTATCCAGCAACTCGCGTTTTAGAGACTCGTTTATGCAGCTATACGGCTTTCAATTATTACAATATAGAGTATATTGACCGAATGCTAGTTTATTGATATAATCGGCGTCAAGCTTATTTGAATTTAAGTAAGATCGTTGTACCTCTTCCCTGCTTGTCTGTCTGAAAGCTCTGTTTCCATACGTGGCCACAATAGGGTAGCCCGATTGTATCTGCCACACAGGTGGCTGTGTTTGTGCTGCCAACGAAAAGTCATTGACCATTGGTCGACCGCGGCTGCTACCAAATGCTGTTGGACCATACGTTTAGCCGCGTTGGTCAGCTCGGATGGACATTTGCGAGGGATCGGGGCAAAGGCAGCCACGAGGGTCGCTGCCCTCTCTTTTCGACCAGTTCAGCCCGCCCACAAACAGAAATAAATATGGGAACGAGTCAAGCGGAACTCAAACGAGGCCGACACAGAAAGCAAGGGATGCTACGACCCGGTGCCACTACGGGAGCTATTGAATCAGTGCGCGATATTCAGGCGGACTATCTACATTTTATGCAGTCATGGAAATAATGCTGTGACGTAATACAGCAGGAAACAGTTTGAGAAAGCTCGTTTAGCAATCGGAACCCTTTTCAGCGGGGCATTTTCGAATCGGACAAGCATTGTTAATACAGAACTCGTTTACAGAATAAAGAGGCATTTGTATTTGTTTGTGTGTACATACATGTCTGCTGTATACATTGTAGAACCGCGAGTACCTCGAAACAAACAAATCTGTTCATAAATACACCTATGGCGTACATGAAATAGGAAAGATGTACTACAAATGTCATAGTAGTGTCAAATATTACAACGCTTAGAAACAGCTGGTCAACTAGCATTTTGTGGGTACGGCTATATTAAGTTATTGTAATTATTATTGTGTGTAGGCTGAAGATTGTTAAACGACTGAATGTCAAGTGCGTACACTCTTCGGGAGGCAAATATTAGGCGTTTTTGTTGTTAATGGCTTTCATTATAGCTAATGGACATCTTCGTATAGTCTTAATTGAATTTATTCAGTCTAATATAGAGTAGATGTAAAATAGATGTTTACTTCCATGCACCCCCAGAGCTGCTGTTGCTGCTGGTAGCAGGAAGTGGCGAGGTGACTAAACTGTAGATATAGTTCCTTCCCAGAGCTAGTGAACAATGGCGCCTGGCAGTAGCAGCAGTAGCATGGACAGGCAGAGACTGTAATAGCAGCAAACAACAAGCTATGAATAAATGCCGATAATCGACCAAAATAATCGAGCAATATTATCGATCGAGCGCATTCGACCTACATGTACCTGCCGATGCTGCCCCTGGCAGACAAGCATGCCACCACCTCCGCCTCTTCCACTCCGCTCTGTTGGTCGTCCTTTGGACGACCTCCTGTTCAGATTTGCCGCTGTCTTCAGCACTGCTTCGAGCCTTTATTTTGCTTTACCTTGCTACTGTTACTGGCGTTACTGGCCGCGGAGCTTTATCCTACCGCGCCGTCTCGCTGACCCAATTTTTCGTTCAAGTCGCCTGTCGCACCTAGTTTGTTTCTTGCATCAGCCCTGCATGGACCTAGGTCGCCCGATTTTGGCTACACATACAGGCATAGATGCATCTGCCACAAACACGACGAGGAACAACAACGCCCACCAGATCGCCCAGGCAGCTGGCCAGTCTTCTCAACGCATAGGGGCACTGCCATCAGAATCAGCAGCATGACCATAATGGCGTAATCATTGCACGCAGCAGACACGTCGAACCGCCATCTTGTTGCGGACCACACGTGATTCCGGTTTTGCCTCGCAAGCATCTGATTCGTTGCCCGACGAATATACACGCACAAGCCAGTCGGAGAAGTGCATCTTATTCACTAAAAAGAACAAGTGAGATAAAGATGGAGATATAGACAGTTCGGACAAGCAAGTGAACGAGCTGGCGCATTATAGAACCACGGAACATTGGTAGCAGCGGGGGTAATGTTGGGCGGCGATGGCAGTCGTTCAGAGGGCATTCTTCTTCATACCGTAGAGGTT
Source organism: Varroa jacobsoni (assembly GCF_002532875.2). Classification (NCBI taxonomy): domain Eukaryota; kingdom Metazoa; phylum Arthropoda; class Arachnida; order Mesostigmata; family Varroidae; genus Varroa; species Varroa jacobsoni. The sequence goes on from NW_019212908.1 coordinate 87,010, forward strand.
TCTGTTCGTCTTCTTCTTTTTCATCAGCTGCTGGCCCAGTCAAGCCGTTTTTGCCCCCGTCACTAGCTGGAAACCCTCACTGCTATTGATGGACGCACGGAGTTTCGTAATATTGGGTATTGAACGAAGTTGAAGGTGGCTGATGGCGGCAGTATGTTTTGCCTGTTTGGCATTCAACCGATTGAAGACTGTCGCCACTCGATCTGCAGAAAGAATACAGAGCGCACGGCTGCCTTGACAGATCCCGCCAAGCCTCAGGACCAATGCCGTTTGCTACGTACCACATTTCTCCATTGCTTTTGTGCCTTTCATAACCTTCTCGTATTTCATATTGTAGTATCGTTCCTTCGCCTTACCCTGTCCGTTTGTCAGTCGGCCACCTTGAAAGAACGATGGTCCGAAGTCATAGTTTGCAATCAGGGAATCGCAAAGTATGCCATAGGACACAAAGTAAAACATATATTATGCTTGTTTATGTCTTTCCCTCTTTGAGTCTTTGTGTATTTATTTCTATAAGGTCACACTGATCGAAATATTTACCCTCATTTGGAATAGATGTGTATATATAAAAGATGGAAGACAAGTTAGAGAGCAGCAAATAGATTGCTTCGTTTTTCCCGTCGACATCGTTCTTGGAACACAAGGACACGCCGTATCAGAGATATCGACCAGAGCCCTTTCTCGTTACATCTAAGCAACTGAGCGTCGGCACGGTCTACGGGGGATAGGCACTGGTCTCCAAGCAGCGGTCTCAACGCTATGTAATGCGCGCGACCCGGCGGTGCTAGTACATAAGGTTACGTTGCTTTCCACGCACCCGTCGTCCAGAGTCGGATGTTAACCTCAGGCATGCAGTCGATTTGGCGGTCCGTTTTCCTGGCAATAGCTAAGGGGCTAGCGGCCCAAAGCCGCGGCTTTTCGACAAACGAACGCACAGGCCTGCAGAGCTTGGGTTAAAATCGGCTTGCGTTGTGTAGGCTAGTACGAGTGAATGCAAAGCAGGCAGACACATCAACCGTAATTACTGCTGCCACTACAGGGAGCAACGTAGCAATCGATGAAGAATCGCTAGTTGAGAGAGAGCAAAAAGCGGAAAGTAGGAGCTTGCATAGATCGCCCTTGTACGTTTATATGTAGGCCTTTCGGTTTCGCTCACGTCAATATTTTGCAAATAGAGATAGCAAAGAGGACGATGTTGAACGACAGGACAGAACCCTTACATACAGCCTATTGGCAGGGCCGCTGTGGTTGTCGCAGCTGTCGCCAAATTTCTCGACCGACAGATCTCAAAGAAGGACAGGCGTGCAAATCTGAAGTTTAGCCAAAGGATACGTGAATGAATGAACGAAAGGGGAGGTGTCGCTATGGAAAGAGACGAGTTGTAACGGCCGACGTTGGGCCGTGGCGGACCGTAGCACTGGCCCAAACGCACGGCAATGACAAATATATTGATGTGCCTGTTTTACGCGGCACGTAAGGCATTTTCGGCAAGAATTTTTCCGAACTCATGCAAATTCTGTTTGTTGATGTGAATACATAAGCTTCTCTACATGCGTCTATATATGCGGATACCCCGATGCAATGTTTTAACGTGTTTCCGAACGTAAAGCTGAGAACGTTTACTGACTATGCGGATGCGCATAAATACTAGATATTATAGCATAGATATGAAGTACCGTGACAGTATTGATGATACGAACTTGTGAACGTAATAGGAGCAAGTGCAAGTAAAAAAATGGCGCAAATTAAAAACTAGATCTATGAAAAATATAAACACGAGAAACATCTAGCTTATATACGTATGACGAAAGAGAGACTAAAATGATACAGCTTGTTCCCATTCCACTGCACCGAATACGATCTGTTATTGTCGAATAACAAAAAAAGTAACGATTGGTATACAGGCACGTGCATGTCCACCCGATCTTCCTTGGGTCAAGGTTACAACTTTGTCAGCTTTGTAGTTTTTCTGTCGTCATCGTTGCTATTTGCTGTGTTTTCTTCGCACTGGATTGGGCCGACCATTTATTATAAATCGATCTGCTAAAGATAAATCCACAAAGTTATAGTTACCAGTAAACGATCAGTTTGTAACTTGGCTCGCCTGTGGCCGAGGCGATGCTCCGGAAGAATTGGTCTACTACTATCCGTGACAGACAGCAGCATCAATTATACTGGGTAAAGCAGCATATTTAGAGAAAATGGAATTAAAAGACCGATGAGCATAAGCTACTGGATGGGGTAGAAAAGGTGGGAGCTTCACATAAGCGCCAGTGGAGTATCGAAAATGAACGAGGCTGTCCGCCATCATCTCTCGCGTTAGTGAAGACACTGGATCAGCCGACCAAGCCGCACCTTCTGCACGAGTACGGGCTGGATAAAGGTAAATACAGAAGGAAACGAGGCGCGTAACACAGGGTAGAGTTCAGAGGAAGCTCAAGCATTTATTGACTTTCTCATCTGTTCTGTGGAGCTTTTAGAGAGATGGGGTAAGGGGCGTGGGGTGTCGGCAGGTGACGGAGACAGAGTGGCAGTTGTTAATGCTACCCGAGCGGCGACGGCTCCTATGCCGCTTGTACCGTCGTTGCTACACTGCTAGTGAATGGTTGAAAATGGACGCGGCCCGATGACGCGCTTGTTGTCCTTCCTATCCTTCTCCCGTCGTATGCAGCAGTTGGTGCTGGCAGTGAGGAAGAGCGCCTTGAAGGTCCTGCACTGGAGCGTTGACGAATAGGAGGGAATTGTTGCACTAGCCTTATTTTTTCCTATTTAGCTACTTAAGAGAAGGAAAACAGGCGAACAAAGTAGCCTGTAAAGGCCGACGACAGAGCAAGAGAAGACGAAAAGTCTCTCAACGCGAAGCGCATGCATCTAACATTTAGGGATTTATAGCTTGCGGCAGCAGCATATAGTAGCCTTAGCAGCAATGACTCAAAAGTGTCGATGAAAAGAATGTCGCTCTTGGTACGTGGAGGCACCTCTCTTGGTCAGTGTGGATGTATGTCTTGGGACAAGGCGAATCTCCGTTGTTCCACGCAATATTCCGGACCCCAAACTGATGGACGAATCGCGACCAACGTTGAGATTGGCCTGCTGAAGCAGGTATAAGGAGAGAAGGTGGTAAGAATGAGTAGACAAAGTGTTTCCAATGAAAACTCTCGAACTATATGGGAGCAAGAGAGAGTAGGAACCACTAGTTACGACGGTACTACCTACTCTAGGCCTGCTGGTGCCAACCCCACTTGATACCGGGCGCAGGCGTCCAAGCTAAAACGCCTCATTTCTGACAGCATCTGTCAGCTGGGACTGCTTATACAAGCCATCAAAGAATAAACCGTTTGTTATTATCACCCATTGGTTCTTTGGGAATGCTAGCCATTATTTTATTTTGCTTTAATTATATTATCGTATTCTATATCGCATGTAGATAGGTCGTCAAGTTGAAAAAAGTAAAACTACGATCAGAACCTTGTGTTGAACCAGATGTATTTTTGGAGTCGATTGGGGAGTGTAAACTTACAATTTTCGCGTGTTATTTAAAGTGGATGCGGCGCACGCCGGTTACTGTGGCTGCATGCTCTAAAAATAATATTTGATTGAACTTTTTTCTGGTGGATGTAACTATTAAGTTCCGATAAAAAGGCTCTTTTAGAAAGGTATACACAGTTGTATAAACAAACATGGAGCTATCACCTCTGCTATGGCATATGTGGGTAAGCTGGATGTACGATATATTTGTGTTTGGCAAGAGTGAATACGTCAACGAGAGGACAGCCACGTTAGGAGGAGATACGTTCTGTATTGAAGAGAGTGAGAGAAACGTACCGTAAATCTCTTCGTTCGGCAATCGACCATTAACCAAATTGAATATAGGTAAAATATGTACCTGTTCGATTTAACGCATGATATTGTGTATTATATAGTACGATAAAAAGTTTCCGTAGCGCGTAACAGAAGCGTATCTATACCAGCTTTATACATATGCCATTTCATACATTCGAATTACCAAGTAGACAAAAGTAGACGTTAACGGCATAAGCCTAAAGAGATCGGTAGAAAACTCCGTGAAGTCAGTTACTCTTTTAGTGTACGAAAAAGCATACCTTATCTCCAGATGCTTACGCTGATGTTGTCGTACGCCTACCATAACTTGCCCCTTTCTCGGAGCAGGGATGGAGGGCTACCACTCTAACAGAGGCGGCTTGAAATAGACAGGCTGAAATGTAACTTAGATATGACAGCACCACGCTTTGTCCTCTGACGTGCACATATACATGTAACGCGTATGCATGCATTGAACATGGGGAAGGCTAGGAGGCAAGCGTGCATGCCCTAAACGTCCTGTTGATGTTGGAGGCTAGCAGCATTTTCCTCCGGCCTCCAATACTCGTGGGTATAAACTTAAAGCTGGCTGTCGTGCGACGATCTTCACATAACCCCTACCTACTTAGCGGTTGTTGGCAGTGACATTTGAAGCGCACGGAAAATAGAGAAAGAGGCGAGGGCAACGTGTATCACTCTCGACTCTGGTGTACGACCGTGATGGACTCGGCAGTCCCGAAAACTGCGGCCTTCTACAGAGACAGCTGTGCCTCACTGCAAAGGTGACTGGAAGAATTTGATGTCTCGATGACGCTCTGTTGCTTGTCAAGGCGAACTGCTCTCCTGCTTAGCGAGGTCATACGTACACACGCGCGTAGTTATACACGGATAGACGGAGAGAAATGTCCACTATCCCAACTTTGTCACAAATTTTGCTCTGTAGATGCAACCAGCCAAAAGGATGATGTAACATTTTAGATCTCCGAGTTTGACGACGACGATGACAACGACGAAAAAGACACTATAGCAGGGATCAAAGGCAGACAAAAATCGGATAGAAATGGAACAGGCACTGAGAAACGGGCGGGAAAACAAACAGCTGAACTCGAAAGAGATGACGAAGCATTCGCTAGTTAAGTCTACGAGGACTCGGCAGTGTGCGGAAGTTTGGCCGCCTGAGTGCGAAGGACGTATTACGAACGCGAAGACGCACACGTCATATTTACACACACAAAGCCACAGTATGGCTATGCGCTTCTATGTGAACTAAGGTAAAATGCTTTGGAAAAAGTTTTCGAGACATAAACTAATTTGTAATTAGGTTTTTCGTAGTTCCACCCCGCGTTCCTCACTGTGTGGTCTAATTCCTACCCTCAGAATATTACTTGATTCGTTAACACAATATATGAGTTACGATGGAAAAATATATTGCGGGGGACATTCAGAGGATGCCAAACGCACCTTACGATACGCACTATGTAACCCTGCACATGATAACTAGATATTGTAATACGTGTCTAACCAGTAAGTGACTATTAGATCTGTGTGTAGGCAAGCTTTTAGATTCGGCGTTCACTATTTTCTCCTGCTAATACTATGTTATTACTAATTTTCTTTATAAATAAATTTTCAAGTTTAATACCGCATCAATTGGGGTATAGCTAACCAGATTAGAACCTAAGATTTTCTAGCGCCAGGACTACAGCGCTACCGTCCATTGCAACATAGCGATGGCAGATACATTTGCAAAGAGCTCTTCCTGAGGGAGTGAGGCAGGCGGGTGTGTCTACACAAATGGCCAGGGAAAGAAACGTATCCTAATAGGATATTCTGATTCAGTGTTTTTTCAGTTAATTTTGCCAGGCGGATATATGGCATATAGAACAAGGTTGTTGTATCGAAACTACATCCTAGGGTTGGTGTTATCGGTAGCAATTGTCTACAGTTATTTCAATTGGACACATGAGAGAGATTTTGCAAGAAGTACTCTAGAAAAATACACATTACCATGTCAGCTATAATACAATATCAGCGTTATCCTTTGGGCGACTTGTTTACATACAAATATCACAAAACACAATTTTGGCTTTGTAATCTGAATCTGTGACAAGTCAGAAGTGTAACCGATAACTCCAACATGAACGAGTCATACGACAATATCGAAAGCTCGGCAAGGTGAGCACGATAGCAAACAGTGCAGATGATCGTGATGACGAGTAGCAGAACGATCCTCGTGGCTCGCCTCTGTGCCATTCGTGAGACATAGTTTAAGGGACGAGCAGGCAGGACCAGGACAACCCGAAGTTTGGCATCAAATTGAGCAGATACTAAATTCGCGACTCATACAGAAGCCGGTTTTACCTCAGCCGCCATTGCTTACAGATCTAAGTAGTTCACTTTAGTCTTACGTCTCCATCTGGACAACCTGGACAAATTGTGATTAAACCAAAAAGCGCACTCGCAACTAGAACGCCCCATACAATTTTTGTTGGCCAATTCACGGCTGTTCTACTGGCTGCAATCCGAACCCCCATCTATTTCGTCTTCTACATCTTAAAAAGTTTCCGAAGGCCAAAAACTTCGCATCTAAACAATCTGCCGTATCCCGACGAAAGCTATCGCCACCAGCGCGCCGTCTCGATGGTCTCAAAAAACAAAACCGGTTTTCTTCTCCGTGTTAGACGCAGCTACTCCCTACTAACAAGATTCGTAACAAAAACAACCAGGTCTAGCGGTGGCGGCGATCGTGGTTTTAATGCGTCTCGACTGACGATAATAACATTTGCAAGACCTGTGCTGGGCTGCTGGTCAGAAACCGGAAAATTAGCGGATTTACGAAGTGTGGAACTACTTACGGCCGCAAGCGGATGAACACTCGAATAGATACGATTATATTATATAAGAACGCTGTTTCTGAGATGAATTGGCTACGACGATCACCAGTTGATTGCTCTCTTATATCGCCCCTGAGCTCCCTCTCTTTTAAGTAAAACTAACGCCGTAAGGTGCTATATACGTTTGCGCATGTTGGCAGCAATTGATGACGACGGAGTGTATGACAAGCTTTAGATTATGAATCAGACCAGAGCGTCTAGTCTGGAAATAGGAACTGAGCTACGTCCGAAGCACAAATGTTGTGGATTTCAGTTCGGTGATGGATCTAGTGATGTGACTGAAGTATTGGCAGCTGCTAGTGTTCAATTCAAACTAGCCGCTTTTGACTGGCATAAATAGAATTATTAAGGAAGTTACGATGATTATAACTCGTTTCAGTAAATTTTAGGGGGATGCTTCTTTGGAGTACATCTTCTAGCAGTAGAGCTTAAAGCTGTACGTTTCAATTTAGACAGACGTATACATAAACTGTCGTCTGGATATATGTTTAAAGTCATGACATAGAGGCCAGCTTAATGCCGTTAGCTTGAAGCGCACGCGAATGCATCATAAACTCACGAGATTGGCTGCTTAGATTCTGGCGAAAGCATGCCCGAATAGAGAAAGTGCGGTCGAGGACAGTTGCAAGGAAGAATCAAAAATGTCCCTTCCTCTACTAGACCTACTAACCTTCTTTCTCCGGCACTCGTAATGGTCTTTCGCAGCGGTCGTAGTTGTTGTTTGACAGAGGCATCAAAGGAAAGTGTTGCTGCTGTTCGTATACTACGCGCCATCTGGCCGTCTCCCCAAACCAACCCCTTCCTTGAAAAGTCCTATGAGCTTGAAGCTCAGCATGCGGAATGAACGAGGTGTGTCAGCACGCGCCGTCCACCACCGGGGTCCACCATCACCCTACCTCTTGTCGCTTACTGAAGCCAACTAGTCTAGCGAGGTCGAACTTAGTCCAGCGTCCGAGTCTGGCCTAACCCAACCTAACCAGTAAACCAGTCTCACTTTTTAGCTGCCCATCATCATCATCATCATCATCATCATCAGGAGCAGCAATAGCAGCAGTACCCCTTAACACCCCTCATTGTAGACTACTCTCTGCAGAGTCTCTCTCTCCCCCTCAACATCATCTCCAGCTAACGGACCCATCTCATCGACAGGCCCCCCGCATAATCGAATCGCCTATGCAACAACTATTCCATCGCAGGCCTCACAGCCGTTGCCACAATCTTAGCCTACTTCTTATTCGTATGTGCTATGCTGGGGCCGACCCGTCATTCGTTGGGTCTCCATCGCCCCCATAACTACCCTGTTTTTAACGCCTGAAGAAAGAACGCACCCCCGTAGAAGCGGTAGCAGGACGCCCATAGGCGTCGTATAAACCCTGTTAGCAAGGCTACCACTGGCAACGGATAGCGGACTGTCGCAATTACAGCCCCTAATACTATTACAATTACAGTAAATAATATTTCTCCCACTATTGAAGCCGCGGTATCGATGCCAAGCAGGCAAGAGTTTGACTTACATAAATCATGAAAATTTCCATTCATCACCATTTTTTAAGAAATTGAACTTGCTACTGTCTAAGTCATTATACAATTATCCAAAGAAAACGGAGTATATAAAGAATATATGTGTCTTTCCTTACGTTAGACTATTGACGTACAACAATAAAACAAAGAGAGAAGCGTGAACAGTAGGTCGATTTATTAGGCAGCATTATCAGTGAAATTTTGTAATATTTTGGTCTATAATACAATTGGATATATATA
>NW_019212908.1:95586-158943 GCF_002532875.2 Varroa jacobsoni
TTCTATAGGAGAACAACCAATGGCAAACATGCGTACTTTATCCTCAATGGCTAGTGGATGGGTATATTCGTTACAGCGGACGTTGTTGTAGAAGTTCTTATTATCGTTTGCACCCTTTCCCCGCCTCTCATTCTTAACCAGCGGAAGCTTCAAAAAGCGAACAGAGCGCACTCAGTAGACTACAACGCAGCAGAAGGGTGGCATAGAAATAGATGCCATCCATGGTGCCACTAAACGCCCTTTTTATGGTTGCGATCAGCAGTCGGCAGCGGCCGGCCGCAGCGATGGTGGTGAAGTAGAAAAGAGAAGCCTATGCGGTAAAGGCAAAGCATCGGCATCAGGAGTGCGTCCGAGTGCATCGGGCGCTCATGTGCCCGTCGTCGTTCTAAATAAAAACAAAAATCCCCCTGGAGCTCACCCCATCTCCGTCATGGCCCCATCTTACTAGCCATATGTACTTACTAGTCCTGTAGCCGCCTCTGTAACTTTTATTCGAACTAGTGCTTCTGCCGTAGCTGCGTCTCATTGCGTTAGCCTGCGTTTGTGTTTGCCACAGAGAAGCTGTTGTTGGGTCCAGCATCGTGGCAGCACCAATCGCATCGAAGGATATTCGGATGCATCCTGGCGAGCGTACGACCGCCGGCGGTCTTGAGGCCGGCGCCAACTGGCAACAAGCGCAGGCGAAACCCCCGCACACCCCCGAGACAACAATGGCTGACAACCAATATGATTGTTTGTACTAGGTAATCCGGCAGTAAAGGGCTTGGTCCAGCCTTCGGACCATCGGAGAGGATGGCCATCAGTATTGCTTGTTGTCGTTGAAAAGAAACAAGAATGGAGATGTAAAACAGGAGCCATAGTTCCGCCACAACCGTTCCTGCACGCGCTTCTGCCTGTTGTTTTGCCCCTGTCAAGTTGTTACGAATGCTAGCGTTTGCGTAGACAACAATCATCATCAGCAGGCAACAGGTTAAGGGCACCTCATCGCTAACACTTTAGCTGTCTTAGACGGATGACCAAGTCACGCAAATGTAGCACGCGGAGCCTCTATCTAAAGCGGTTGTATTTTATTTTAATACAGCACGTCAGAGGCATGAATCGCCGACCCAGTATATCATTTTATTTTTTCGTTAGTTTCTACATGCTGCTCTCTACAGCTTTTGGGAGACTCTTCTCTTTCTACACGAATTTTGAACACTTGAGTGCGACCATACAATGTAATATCTCTCAATACCGAGGTCTGAACTTGCACACCGACTCGGGTAGTAACAATAGTGCATATTGACAACGTTTGCCTACGGAGGCTGAGCGCCTGTTGCCAAACCCCCTGTCGTCCAGTTTCGACAACCGTTGCCACCACTCGCGTTGTAACCAGCTACAGTTGCTTCGTACAACTAATATACCTAGTAGGTTCTGAGGCACGAGGCCGCTGGTGAACGATACGGAGACGCGGAGCGTAGGTAGTATGGTCAGAAGAAGGAAACTTTTTCAGGGCCAGGGCACAAAGATGAAAGATAACGCAAGAAGGGACGCCAGCGAAAGATTGCTTAGACTAGCTTCTGTCTGCTGGCTGATGAAGGGAAAGATGGCAGGGGACTTGCACATTGGCAACAGCTCCACAGGTTGTAGTAATATCAAGTCCAGCGGGCTAGTGAAAAAGCCGGGCGTGGTTTCGACCACAGGTCCTCCCACATGTATATATTCATACACTGTAATGACAAACAAATGGCGGACGAGAACAGTTTGGCTCGAACAGCGTTGAGAACGACCCCAACTTATTTCTTTATGGCAAGCAATGAGATCAGCGATGGATACCAATAGCAGAACAGTGGTAGGCATCGACTTTATAACAATAATGTAGCAGTATCTATTGAAATTCGAAAGTGGTCTAGCTAGCATTGATTACCGGAGAGAAGCTGAGTATTGTTGGATTCTCGATCGGGATTTGTCTATAAAAAAATGATTTTCCTATATACACGAGAGCCCGTTTAACTCAATAAAGCTTTCAATTTCATACAGCTAAATTATCTAATCTCGTTGCTTGTTCTTCCTGTCACGCGTTGTGTACTTATTTATTATATGGAATCGATGAATTTTCTTAACTCTGTTGAAGTGTTTCATCACTATGGAGTCGATAAATATATGTCAGACATATTTTACCAAGCATCAGTACGACTACATACACTGATTTAGGGATCAACGATTACCGAAAGCCGGGAAATCCTTGCAAAACTGATCTCCGTGGCGGGCCTCATCTAACCGGTGTCACTAGGTGTAAAGAAAAGATTTTAGCGTCGGGGGTCATTTGCGCTTTCACCGCCTAGTTGGCCTAGGCAAACAGCGAGGAGTTGTCAAGCAGTTCAAAGACATCGCCGAATTGATTGGGTACAAATGCGAACGGATATAGACGCAGTCGCTGCTCAAAATTTCTGGCTACTCAATCCGTGCTTTTTAGTGAAGGCCAGCAAACGTCGCATCGAGAATCTTAACAAACCTGTTGGTTCAGTGTACTATCGGTCGTCCGTTCATTCGCTCCTTTTTACTGTGCATGACTTGACGTTCTGCGAGACCTGCAGGTCCTCTTTTGGCACCGGCGGTCAAAGGCTCAAGAAGGAACGTGCTTTGACTACAATGAAATATTTGTCTATGGGGTGTGCCCATAGAGCTGAAATAATAACGACAAAGATATGTCATGTAACCAAGCATAGTGAGCTCCATATTTGCTTGTCGAATGCATGTCCTTAGTAATTATGTTATTATATCCGATACAAAGTTAAGCTAAGTTCTTCCCAAAATAAGCTAAACTTACAATATTTATCATAAAATATTTCCGATTATATAGTTAGCATTTAGCTTACTAATGAGAGAGGCTCAATGCTGCTCGAAGATGATTTCGGGTGTCTATTAACAAACAAATTATGAATTTTCACCTTATGGCTATGTTTACGGGTTCTGTCATCCTAGAAACTGTGGCCAACAAATATATACCGCATAGCTTGTAAAAGTATTTCACATCTGCAGCAAAATGATTAAACATAGTAAAAACGAGAATTCAAAAAAAAACTACGTAACGACTATCAAACCGTCCATACTTTTACCCCCACCTTGTATTATAGACTGTTTTGAAGCATTAACTGGGTTGATGATTGTTTGTAATGGCCCAAAACCTACCAATGCTATGACGCTTCCGAAACGATTCCGTATGAAATTTGGAGACAATTTCGGGTTGTCTATATAACGATTCATAGGACTCTAGTATTTAGTCGATTCTAGAGCAAGCGCCAAGAACAATTAGTCCCATTTCTTTGCCAAGTAGTACTTTTGGTAGACAATTATTTTAACTCGATTTTTTAATTTTTCTTCTGTTAGATCCTTATTTAATCGAGTATGTCGAAACTGGACAAGGGCGTCTTATTTGACATGCCCCAAACTCACCTCAGGTGCTCTAACTGCCTAAATATATCCCACCTATCACTCTCAAGGATTCTCTAATTTCAAGCATCTGACAGCAGAAATAGCGAAAATCAAATTCAGCTTGTCATAGTTGACCTAGTACGTACATTACGAGCCGTCATAGCATATACGTGGCACCGATCACGTGAAACAATACAACGGCAGAGATTTCTATCCTACGGATCATTCTGTAAACATTTTAAATATAATCTCTGTTTTTTGACACACCTTATGCGTCGACCCAACATCACCCGCCATATGTACGCTATTCGGTGAAAATGTTCGGATGTCTTCCTTTTCGCTCAATCTAGCTGCTCGTATAAAGTAATCCGGTTCAACGATGACACCCTATGCGGAGCTTTTTTCGCAGGATTTCCACTAACGAAAATCGAACGTCTTTTCTCCAACTACAACCACAGCGAAAACGTTCTGTTCGTTATTTGTCCGGTTTCTCGCAGGGAACGTTGGGTCACGCTAACCGTCATATATTGCCGTTACGAACAATTCAGCCTAGGTCTAATGCCGCGACTGTTACCGGCCCCTCGCCATAGTCAACTTGTTGCTGCTTCCTCTCCAACGTCTTTGTTCTCCACTGATCGCTCTGATGAGAGATGGTCCTATTCTCTCCGCGTAGAGACTTGAGCTTTCCTGCTATTGCTGCTGTTGCTGTTCCCACACCGAACAAAACGGGACCCGTCCGTTTTCCTTCCCATCTTCAGTTCGCGGTGACAAACAGGATTCGATCAATGTATATGCTTGGGTCCGTTGCAAGGGCACGTTCGTATCGGCGATGGCAGTACGAACGGATGGCCGCTGCTTTAGCAAGCACTACTCTACAACTGACTATATAAGACGACAGTGATTCAGGTCAGCTCAGATATTATTCAGACAGTGAAAAAGCATGAGGGAGAAATGAAAGCGTGAGAGTATTGCGTCGCATTGCCGCTGTCGATGATTGTGAAACATAGGCGAACGGAGTGCGGCAACGGCCGGCCGACCAACCGTCCGGCCAATCGACCACATCTGATGGAATAGTGTTATGACTGGACACGTCTGGGGGCCGCTACCGCCAGATCTAATATTATAAGATTTACTTCATTTCACCCGACTAGGATTCGTTTACCCGCCGTACAAGTCCTACCACCGTTGCCTAACCTTAGCTGCACTGTGGCTGTTTTCGTTACGGAGTTTTGGCCGTTACCGTCTAGCGAGCACCAAACCAACATGCGCATATGTACAGAATACAAAACCGCGTTTACTAACAAGATGGCCCAGAGCACGTTTGGATCTTGTCGTGGTCAGCGTCGTTTGTGAATGCGTGTCTGTGTATGTATGCGACTCTATGTGTGCGAGTGCGTTGAAGCTCCTGGCCGCGTTGATTCCCAGCTAATCTATTTCTGATCGATGATTAGTCAACACTTTTCAGTCTGAACGTTGAAGGTAACATATTCGGCCGTTCGGGTTGACCATCGCTTCCTGAATCCACGAACAAAGCCGATGCTGGGCAAAGCTTTACCGGCCTGTTTGTGGACACGTGTCCTTTGCCTCAACGTTAGGGCACCCTAGTATCTTCTGGACGTCTGTTTATGTAAAACGCTGAACTCACATTGGATCGTGACTGTTTCGCTTGTTGTTTACGTAATCTAACAGAAAACGGGTATAACAGAGATTTTACTTATCGAAAGCAGATTGAACAATGGACATTTTTTACACAACAGTTATGCGGGTGATCATTAAACATATACGACACATGAAATTTAAAAAGGAATACACATTGGTTTCACGTTCATGAAAGTCTAGTCATACGACTTTGATTCGTACGCATGCGCAACACAGTTTTTGCCGTTACTTTACTATAAAAATTACTTCGATAACACGAAATTGCCTAGATGTCCTCGAAACGTTCTACTATTAAATTAAGGGACAATTATACATTACTTATAATGCCCTAATAGCGGTATCACAGCTGACAAACGAATCGATTCACAAAAATTTCACTTAGATTTGCCCAAGAGCATTTTCAACAGGTCGAAGAAGCGAAAACTCCCTTCAAATAAATACAAAGTCTAACTTGACATTCTTCCTATGGCTTCGTAATGTTCTGTCTTTGATTTAATAATAAGAGATACTTCGATTGAATAGTAATACTCGAGTGCCATCTTCGGAATATACTGCAAACCAGGGATACGTTAAAGGCCCTGCCAAGCTGTGGCAGGATTACTACGAGTAGTGTATCTGGGTTTTGCTGGCAATCATGTGCATTCATGTGCGCATTGAACAGTGTGCTTTCCCCGCTTTAACTAGACCAACCGAAACGCGATGTCGATTTTCACACGCGCTCCCGCCGTGCACAGCGGCTGGAAACTTTGCGCCAAAGTCTTAGCGGCAGCAAGCGGATCCCAGTCCCAAATTTGCCCTAAAAATAGTCCGTTTTGCCATGGTCTCACACAGGCGCGTCCTCGTTTTCTGGCTGTTGCCTAAAAAATGCTGGATCGTTTTGCTGTTAGAATGTTTGACTCTAAAACAAAAAATGACCCGATAAAGGCCAGTGCAAATCTAGGCTCAACTATTCGAAATGTGAAAGTCGTTCGAATGCGGTTCACAGTGTGTACATGTGAGACTGTACTTCGCCTGCTAGGAGACACCGCACATTGCCATGCACATGGTTGTTAATGGCGGGCTGTTTTTTAGACCGATCATTTATACTGCGAAAAGCTCTTTCGCAATAGAGTTGAGACCATTTGAGGCGCGCTGGACAGAAATCGGCGCGAAACGACCCATTTTGGTCGTCCTCGTCTCCTTATTTCGATGCACTATACAATCAGACATAACCGATTTTCAGATCTAAATACGTAGTCTTTGAATTCCTATCATTTGGTAGGTTGGTTTTTTCTTGTGAAAACTCGGTTGCGCTGCTGTCTGCGACACTTCATGAAGAAAATTTTTGGAGCTCACATGTCTCTCCACCAATTACTGAAGTGATGTTACGAGAAGAGCATGCCTTTGTTACACGTTGCCCATATTAATTTAAGCCAGATGCATCGCTATTTGACAATAATAATAAAATGCTAAAGTAACATGTGTTCTTCATAATAGTGCTCTATCTGGTGCTGATGTTTGGGTCGATTCCGTTGAAGTGAATGGTGCAACAGTTTTCGAGCAATTTTCTACCAAATATGGTTTCAGTGATGTTATTATTATTATTCCACTATATTATTAATGAAACAAAGAAAAACGATACCATATCTCGACGAGAGCAAACCAGCTAGAGGGTGCAGGAAAGCACCTCTCCGTTTTAGTCCTGGCACAGCTCGGTCATCTTTCGTCTCATTCGACACACGGTTATTTGTTTTCAATTTTGCTGATTTTATGCACCGCGAACGTGAACGCTGTATTCCCGTCAATCCTGCACTTGGCTCAACCATCCGTCTTCCCATCGCGATAAACAACGTAATAGAACGTCTGTCAGTGGTCGCCATGAAATGCTTTTTCTTCTTCATCTAGAATCGAGAATACCTGCCTGCTTATGTATTTCTTCTTTTCGTTTCCAAAAATAAAAACCATGTATTTATGCTGGAAATCAACCGTCCTCGCACTTGGCTAGCCAAGAGGCGGTCATGCAGAAAGCGAAAATTCAAATTTTCTGCGCCTCTCATCATTATTATCATCATCATCAGTAGTCAGCATCGTCCGCGTCGCCGCCGTAAGCCAATCGGTCGATAGTTTTCGTGTAATCGAAGGAAATATATACGTGCCTTCCACCGTTCGGCCGTCGGCATTCATCATCTACTGAAACCTGTGCGTTACTGATCCAACGTGTACCAATGATCAGTTCAGCATAAGTATATGAGTAACGTTTTCGTGTAAAAAAACGTAAGTCCGGTTTGGCAAAAGGATTTTTCCAATAAAAAAAAAAGAAGATCATACGATTAACTGCTTCTATTTATGTTGTGATCATTAAATGACTCAAACTGGGGCTATAAGCTGAGCTGGCAAATCGTACTTTTGGAGTTTCCGTAGTAGCAGCGTATGTGCTGAAATGAACTTCTGCCCTTTTCCACGGGAACCCCGAAATTTGCTTACGTTGGCTATATTTTCAATCAACTCTAGAAGTGCTCATGTTGCGGATTTTGTCAGACATGCCGTTGGACTATCAAAGGACATTAAGAGAATATAGAAAATTTCTATAACTGAAAATAGAGAAAAGTTTCATTCCGACGCCGACTGGCCTCGCCTTCGATAGCTCTCCTTTCAGTCAACTTCTCAAGTAATTATAATTTGAACTTCTATGGAGCAGTTTGTCATCATGTAAGGAGCATTTACAATATTTCAGTTAAAGAAACGTATGACCCGTTACCTAAAACCCACAAGAAATTGAGACATGTCCACTGGCGCGGATAACCCAATTCAAGCCTATGATAATTTCTTTCATCAGCCGAACTTCTCTAAATAATGCCGTTGGAATTTTCGATTTAAAGTTTACAAAACATCTAAGATATAATCCAAAGTCGACAAAAATTTCGTTTAGGCTTTTACGTTACATAAAAATGTATACATTATACTACTGGTTGTAATTGCTCCTTATTGGACGAAAAAAAAATTAATGAAGATCTCCTATAGATTGTTGTCAGTTAGTTAAAAACGTACGATATAACAAGTATTTGCTATAGCAGTCAGCATAAGTGTCAACTTTTCAAATAGGAACAAATTGAATGCGCGCTCCGCTTGACTGCAGACTAGTTACATTGACATATCATAGTCTCTGTTCTTTACGTTACTTCCGCACTTGTCTATCTATTTGTCTGGCCGTTTGCCTATCAGGTAGTTAGCGCGTTTTCCGATCTCGGCACCTAGCCTATTTCTGCAGCTGCTATGCCATTCCCTGAAACGGATCGGCTATAGGTTTGTTTCACTTTGGTGGTTCACTTTTGGACCCTACTACTGCTCTTGCTGCTATTATTAGGCTATTGCCCGGCTTGTCGCAGCACGATATTGGAACGTTCGGACGCAATCTCATATACGCCGCTTGTCTTCGCTGACGCTCAGTCGTAGCAAGCCTGTTTCGATTCAGACTTGGGCGCTAGGACAAACTCGTTTAATTCCATTGACGCAGAATCTCGCCCCTGTTATTAGTTGTCCGGTGATCCTTCGTATTATTTCCCAACAGAGATTGCTAACAAGCAAAGAACGTCAGAAGCGTGGTGGTTGTCGCCGCCTACCCCTAACGCTGACAACTAGCATCGTTGCGTGATAGCAGAGTAACGCCAGATGTAAGGACATATGGTATTTTTCTACATAGATGGCCACTACCGTCTACCTATGGCCATCGAATCATTCTAATGCCCATATAATTTACATTACAATCGAGTCTGATAAATGTCAAACGTGCTACCATTTTTACTACTACAAAACGTAGATGATCACCGTTTTCCCTGTAAACTAAATAATATCAATATGTTACTTCAAAAAAAGCATGCCGATGTATGATGTCGCATGCATTTGATTTTGTACATGTTAGCTTTTGCTTTGACGGAACAAGGCTATACTGGGATAAATAATCTAAGCTATTCTGAGCGTTTACTGACGTATAATAAAGAAAAATGTTAGACTAACAGAGAGCTCAATGGCGTTTCTAGAAGGTAGCTAATTCCGAAATCTGCTGTGTTTTGCCCCCTGTCCTAGGCTCGCTGTCTAAAACATAATTGAGAAACTTTTCGCTATGTATTGCTTGCATTAAAGTTGACTCCAAGCGTTGGCTATTTGATTTCTATTAGTTTAGCTTATTAATCGTCCAATATTTCTTACCTTTGTGTCTTTGAAAACGCCTAAGAAGGCTGTATTGCGGTGCCTAGTATACCCGTGTGCGTTAATGACGAACATACAGTTGATTTTTTAAGGATCAAAACGCTGTGTTCCTGTACTTTTATCCAGACAAAGTAAATGTAGGTATAGAAGAAACGATTTTTAATTAAAAGTATAGGACTATTTAGTTGATCTGCTCGTAGAAGGGGTCCGTCGGCGCGTAGTGACTTACATCGTCTCCCCTGGACAGTATAATAATCGAGAGTAACGTAACCCATATATTAGCCATGTTTCGCGGATAAACCCGATTATTGTAGCCCGTTCCACAAGCTGGTTCGGCAAACGTTGCCCCTTGTAAATAGTAAATCCATAGGGGGCCTACCTATCAAGTATATGATGTTGTATAAGCAAGCTGACAGACCATTAACTGGGGCCCCTGAAATGCAGGGATCTTCTTGGGACGACTAAATTAAATTAAATGGAAGGAGTTCTATCCACTGTACAAAGTACCGATTAAGGCAATCGGGCTATATAACATATATAGCTAGGTTTTATATATAGCTAGGTGGTCTTGAGGCCATATATGTCAAATAATATAAGTCGCATCGGTTTGGAGTTGGTGCCGTTTGAAAGCTGATTTGCAGTGACAAAATTATCGGGATGGCTCCATTTGAGCTCAAATTAGAGTGCCCGGAAAATAGGTAAAATTTTCAAAAAAAAATTGCCTTATTCTACAACTTTTTTATGATAAAAAACATAAATACAGCCCAGATCCATGACAGATATGTGGTATAGTTGCAGTATCCAAAAAGATGGCTTAAGGACGCTTTTGTTCTGAAAATTTCCTTGTGAGAGATGCTCCTCGAAGTTGTCAACCGTTTACGGAAACGTTGATCAACATATTGCAAAAGTTGAGTAAGACCAACACGGGAGCAGCTATGACATCGCCAATGACATAAACATCTACCATCTATCTATCTAGTTTTATTATATGTCCATCTGCGAAATTTTACAAAAAAAAAACAACGAAATCGAGCCGTTTTTATAGCTGTCGAGCAAGGGTGATGAGAAGCGTATCACATACGACAATCATGCCAAAATAAAACAGGAATATATTTGGCACAACCTGTGCCGTAGTCCAAACAGACGCCAAAAAAATGATGTAGTATAATCTTGCCATGATAGGGAAGGAACTGCTATTGCTTGACAACGGACCTTTAATAGAAATTGGACGTATCTTGCATCATCAAAATGTAGTCATCTGTTTCGGTCTCTGCAGAACTACCTTAACGTTCCTAATTTAGTTTTAATGGAACAATAAAAAAATTACTTGTCATAATTTTTTACTCAGAAACTACACAACTTCTTCACAGAATGGGGTCGGAATTTTATCGAAGAAATGGTAAAAAGTCATTTATCGAATTGGTGCATATTAGGTTTAGTAATACAATTGTAAAAAAGAAATGCTTCTGTTTCAACTTAAAAACAGTCAATACTTTTTCGACAGTCTAATATTAATATACGTATAAGGAAGGCGTAGCATCTAAATTCGTACGTTCCCCTTAGGCCGAATTATATCGGTCGTTTTTATACAACATAACCACCATTCGCCGTAACTAGGTTGTCGATTACCAACATAAGTCAGTCACCTTAAAATATACCATCTTTAGCCCACAAATAATAGGCAGTCACGCAATATTGGCATGACCTCGTTGAAATGTGGCTTAAGTACGCTTTATTTGACAAGTTGAATCCTGGTCCTGCTGTTCATATCTGCATTAAATGTATCATATCTGCATTAAAAGGTATGTTGAAATTTTTTCGTTCAGTTTTGACAAATTTAACTGAATCGTATTGGGGATCTTTAGGCTCGCTTCATGATGATAGTCTTTCTCGAACTTTTCAAGTGTCGCATAAAAACAGATTTTTCGATAGAAAATTTTTAATCTTGGGAGGAGTTCGTCCAGCGCGTCCAGAGATCGAATAATGGCTGATCCCTCTTTGGAGTCACTGCCCATTACGCCAAAAAGCGTGCCAAAATTCATCCAAGTTTGAAATGTCCGACATCGTATCTAAATATATATATATATATATTCACGAACTTACCGCATTTACGTTTCTGATCTCGAATCAACTTTTAAATTCTGTGACACTTTTGTACGCATAATGTCACTGAAAGACAGTCTGCATCTAGATGCTCGAGCAAACCCGCTAAACGTATACGCTTCATTTTACGCGGTCAATTCTTCCATCTTCGTTTGTATGCTTGAGACTATTTGTCCTGTGCATGGCCCTGTGCTACACGAACGGCCGTACCATTATAAAAAAGTTTGTTCTTCTCCTTTTTTGTTTAATCCTAGCGTCCCTATATTATTCCACGCAATCCACACACTTATTTACGGCGGCGAAACGGACACGGGATTTTTGTCACATTAACCTGGAACGCATGAATTGTCACTTTTCAACTGTCATAAAAACGCGACCGAATTCCACGTCCAGTGTTAGCTACGCATAAACCTAATTTTTTGGTTGGAATCCGCAAACGCTCGTGTAGCCTCTGCTACACAGGGAATACTCAATAAACAAGTTACATATTTGTATGTAATGCATATTAATTGCGTTGAGATTAGGATGGCCATCATTAAGAGTAATAATGGGGTAAGAACAGCAATGGTAGCAATTTTTCGCCGTTCCATCATGTCGCCCCGTGCCCACATACGTACATTTACAGCACCTATCTAGCGACTATTGTTAGCCAATATTAAAGCTCGCTAGACAATATCACCGCTCTACTCCGGTAGAACAAACGGAAGTGCTTACCTAGAGCAAAAGCAGGAGTAACAGCACGAAACATTAGCATTGTTTTGTTGTTTTCCCATTGACACTCACTCCCCGTCTGAAACTTCGCATTTCAATCGTTCTCGCATTCTCTAGCCCCCCCCCCCCCCGCCCTTCTCTTCTTTCTGTCTCCCTCGCTCTCTCTATCTCGAGGCTCAAAGCCTAAAGCAGTTCGGTCGCTAGGGTCTTCTACTGACCGCGTTTATACAGTTTCTTCTCTCCCTATCCAGCGTAGGTCTCCTGGTTCATTCTGCTCTGTACAGCTGGCCACTCTGCCCGCACAACGAATGCAGCTGGTGCAATGGAGGCTACTGCGGTGTGGTGTTATGGTGGGCGGAGGTGGCGGTTGCGACGCAGCGTGGCGTTCATTGTCAACACCGTTCACTGCTGTTGTTAGCAGCTGGCAGGTCTCAAATAAAGTCAAATTGCAATGCCAACTATTTCTATTCTTTCAAAACGGGAGAACGGGCGAAAGGAGTCTACGATAACTCTTCAAGCCCTCCTCTGCTCAACGGACCAACAATCTAAGTGTGCCCCGCAACGGCGAGTGAAAACATACCGGGGTTTTCGCTCGACGAATCGAAGGCATGTACACCAGCCTATATATAGATATATATATCCCTTACGGCAACTATTTTATTATATAGTTGTAGACACTCGAGGTAGCTAAACAATAATACTGGTACGGAAGGAGGGTTGTTGTATGAATTCGTATATAAGTAATGACGTAATTCCATCACTACTCTATCAAAGTTTATAGTCAGCTGTTCTGTTTGATGGATGTCTTAGCTTGCGTTCGTTCTTGCGCACACTTTTAGGTGGTAAACTAGGTAAAGAGTGCATTGTCTGGCGTTATTGTTCCTGCTTCTAAGTTAGCACTAATAGAGTTATATCGAAAAAACAAAGTTTTTCTTATTTTTGCAAACAGCTAGCAAAACCTACGGGAATCGGATACATTCATATATGCATCGACGTAATCGAGCTCTGTTACGATCTGAATAGTTTAAGGTCTGTCAAGTATTGTATTATTTTTGGGCACAGCTCCTGGACTCGACTTAAAACTGTTGCTAATTGAAAGTAATTTACTATCCCAGGTCGGTCACGCACAACACGTCACAGCCTATTCAATTATGTTTAAAATCGAAACCTTCATACGAATAATCACATCACGCTTCAACTTTCCGCAGTAAGAACAGAAGTGTCGACCGTAAGTTGAGGTATTCCGGGTTACCCACTACTCGTTCGTTACACGCAATTGTTAAGTCCTCTTCAGTTTGCTACCTGCCTTTTTTAAAGTACTAGTCTTTTTAAATATGAGCTACGATCTTCTCAAGTAAGTAGTCTTTACAACCGGTTTTTTTTCTCTTGCAAGAAGCATAGCTTAATCACGTAGACTAGCCGAGTATTATTATGCGGAGCTCCAGGAAAGCGAGGAGATAATTTCTGCTCCTATTTCTTGTTTATGACATTTCGGGGTGGAGCTCGATCGCTGCTTCAATGAGTTTAATAGGGCTTGTCTTTTTGCCATCTGTATGACCCCGGTCACATGCCAGGCGGAAGGACACCCCCCCCCCCCCCCCCGGCAAGCCTCCCTTCTAAAAAGACTTCCCAAGAGCCAGTCAGACGGGATCGCGCAGTCACTGATACTGGGATACTGCATAGGCAGTTTCACTGTTATTATTATTATTATTATTATTATTATTAGAATGAAAGCTAATGCCACCGATTCGAGGTCGCGAAAACGATCCGAGTATTTGGTTCATTGCCGTTGTTGTGATTGTCCTTAAACATTAAATCGTACGGCAAAGGCCTATGGTAACCTGGAGGCTTTCCGTGAGCATCGGAAACCCGGGCCAGCAATCCTAACCCAGCAGACAAACGGAAGAACATTGAGACAGAGGGAGGGACTTCGTGGGGATTCTTTGCCTCGATATGGGGACAGCAGGAGTCGTTTAGTAAATGGCCGGAAAAAAGGAAATCGAGACTTCGACTGCTGTGCAAAAGGAAACCGGAACAAGAGGTAGGACGTCCACGGGTCATACATGTTTAGAAGCATCGTGTCCACTACTGCTATCTGCACAGTGGTCTTCTACACATGGGAACGCATAAATCCATAGGAGCAACATAATATATTTTTAAAAGGTTCTACTAGATTTTTTTACGTTATTATCTCTTTTTTTTTTTTTTAACACTATTATTGGATTACAAGCAGCATGCAAGGAACATTTATATTCGCTCTAACGGTTTGGCCTACATTAAACATTGCTATAATGGAAAATTAATTTTTCTGTCTTTTTTCTACTTGAAGCTTAGATCGAACGCAACCCACTAGTTGTCTTTGTGGCATCTTCGACTAGCTGCATGACGTCGCATTAAAACAATGAGTATCAGCACGACCGACATTCGAGTTGCCTAAGTTATGATTGTATTCCATTACCTCTACAGCGACGTATTGAGCTTATCACATTGTACTGTACAATGCAACCAAACAGTAGACATGAAGCCAGGTGAAGAAAACCTAGTTTTCGAGTAGCCCTCGACCACCATTCCTTTACGTTTCGAGCTCTACGTTCGGTACCGCTGTTAGACATTCCATCAGACGGCTGGCTCCTAGCATAGACATCAGACTACTAGGCGTATCTATCAAAGCTCATATACCTAACGATCACGTACCTGAACATAAGCTAAGGCAGATGCCAACAGAAGCGCCACCACATCACCGTAGCGTCTGAAGCATTAACGTTTAAGAAAAAAGACATAATTAGCTCTGTACAGAATTTTCCGCAATTTTTTTCGTATCCTGTGTAAATACTAACGCCTACTAGAGCCTCAACAAAACGGCTTATCTTCTTCCATTTCACCATAGTTAGTAGAATTTGAGTAAAAGTGGTGTCACATCATCGACGCTGGCGGCAGCCGCAATAACGGCAAACACGTTCACAAAGTTTTAGAATGGCTGACGCTACGTCTCGAGAGACTTTCCATCCATTCGGAAGCGCAGCCATTACGGCCGCCACCTCAAACGCCAGCCACGGTGGCCATCTTCGATGCAGGGCATTTCTTGACTTTCCCAATCGGTTATCCTATCCACTCGTCCTTTCGTGGACAGCCTTCTTCCCAATCGTCCAGACTGCCTTTCCTTCTTCTGTTTCTTTTGCTTTCCATTGGGAGCATTCGTTTTTCAGAATCGAAGCAGCAGTGCTTCTGCTATCCCTCTGTTCACCAAGCTCCCCGTATGCCCCATCAACTATCCACTCAACGTTTTCTTTCTCTGTCGTTGCTCTTTCTGCGCGAGGCAGCGCCAGCGGTAGTGCTGGCGAAGCCAGCCAGCTTATCTCGATTTGCACCGAAGCTGTGGTGCGAGTCTGTCTGTGTGTCCACGCACGGTTGTGCTAGGCAGACATTCACACAGCTACCGTCGTCAGTACACTGCCATTGCCTTTGGCCCTGCTTTAGCCATTGCTTAGGCGCTGAAGGAAGAGTTCCCTTCATCCCTTGTGTCCGCTTCGTTTTGCGCGACCAACTGGGGTATACAGAGAGAGAGAGAGAGAGAGAGAGAGAGAAAGAGCGTCTAGTCTAGCCTCGAGCAGCGGACGCAGACGAGGCACCACGGCGAACTGCCACGGAAGCTTTCTTGATTTTTCTCGCCTGTCTTTCGTTTCTTCATCGTTCATATTTTTGATATTTTTTAATAATGAAACAGCCCCATCAGCAGGCAGGCAGGCAGGCAGGCAGGCTGGATGGCTAGCAGACCAAGTGAGTATGTTCCCCAGGGGCACAGAAGTGCAGGCCGAAGCGACTGTAGTGGGCGAGCAGGCAGCCATAGCGCGATGCTCTCTTGTCGTGGGGGGGGGGGCAACTGGAGGTTTGGCGGGCTGGATGGCTGGCTAGATGGCTGACTAGATGCCTGTCGGGCCGGCGGTACAGGCAAACGGCTTGAACGGCTGCACAGAGAGTTGCACATACAGGCGGGTGCCGCCGCCGCCACCGCCCCCGCTACTACTATTGGTCTGCAAGATATATCCACACGACGGCTACTACAACGAGCAGCACCTTTACCTCCCCCCCCTCGCCGGAGCGAACGATTTTCTGCGAACAGCCATGGACAACGGCTGCGGTAGAGCTGCTGGAGAAGGCACGACCGCGTGCACACACTCTCTTCTTTTAGCCAGTAGCAGTAGCACTCAAAGCAAAAAGGAGACGCTGGTGAGACTTCGATAGCATTAGTTGGCGGTGTCTTCTCGTTATCCTATCTGTGCTACCGTCATCCTTTAAAGAAAGAATATAGATAGACAGAACGAAAGATACGAAGGAGAAAAGAGCCGAGTGTGGAAAATATGGCTTCGAAAATTATTATGGTAGGGGCAATATTTGTACTTGACATGATTTAATGGTATTCTATAAATATGGATTGTACGGATAGTGTGTAGGAGATACATAGCACATCTACAGTATACACAATAACGAGTTATTCATTATAACCGGAACGACCTTAGCTATTTGGTTAAGCAGTCCAAATGCAGAAGGTACGCTTCGATGGTACATGCAATTGACTTGAAATAAATTTGTATCAAAAAAAAAAAACATTTGATTATACTTTATTATCCAAAATAATTCAGCCCTAATCTCGAGTGGCACAACCATGCACTCTAGCACGGAAAGGTTAGTGAAGCAAAGATATGTAATTATATGCGTATAATAACGTAAAGTGTATATGAGATGCGTTTTCATAATACGTAAAGCCCATTTCGAGTTTGGTATCACAGGTTCTAACAGCTGTTCTAAGATATATATAAACATGTACACATAATCTCTATATTAATCTAGCGAGCCAACGTGCAGAAGTATGAAGACGTGATCCACGCACATTTGAAATCATAGAACAACATTGTTTAATTAAAAGTATTGTTTGTCCTACAGGGTCTGTTACTATTTTCATGCATATGTATTATAGTATGATTTATGAAGCCACGCCCGCTTCAGGGCTGTGAGAAAGCCAACTATCAAAACGACGATACTGAATTTCGGCGTCGCTTGCAGGCAGCTCATAGTACCTGTACCTAGTCTGCCCTTGTCTGACCTTTACTGTCACAGGGACATTAGCTAGAAAATAATTTTCCTGAACAATCTTTGGTTTCCTACATCGATCTAGAGACGATACATCTGTCCTCAACGAAATATCTAGTTATAAGTGATACACTTAGTATTCCGATGTAGTGGCAAATATACCACAAGCAATAACGAAAACATATTACGTAATTATGGAACTTCAAAGTAAGCGGTTTATGTTTTGCAGTACGTTCAGACATACACGGTACAACTAGTTATTACTTAAACTCGCATCTCATTATTACACACTGTATCAGCCTCGGTCACACTGGTTTGCCCCAAGTAATATCGAAATATGAACTGACTGAGCTTGTATTGGATTCCCGCAGAGGAATATAACATATAGTGTACAGCCGGCTAACTATTAGAAGCATCATCTGCTTGTAAATTCCACTTCACTGACTGACAATTAGTGGAGACACGCCAACTGTTTTATGATCAACCCAAAATTACCTACATGTATTACCCAACCACTAGCGAATGCCTACTTGGGCAATGCAAGTGTTAGAAAAAGCAAAAGGCATTAACGATTTTTTCCATTTATTTCAGCTTTTTTTCTTCTAATCGAAATGCCTCATCCGTTCATCCCTTCATTCATGTGATTCGTCTTTGTGCTCGCTGGAACAACTGGAAACAGACAGGTTTTAATAATGTGGATACGGTGGCGCCATCTGTGGCGAAACCAGGAAACCATTGAGAAAGAGGGAGGAACGTCACGTAATGTTAGTCGAAATAGAAGCAGCAAATACGAGCATATCTACTGAATAATTGTGTTTACAATTGATAAAGTTGACAGAATGATAAGATATGATAAGGTAGAAGGAAGACATCAGCATCTTAGGCAATAAGTAGACATGTTTTAGTGAATCGATGTATCTTAGTATTGCTGCCAAGCTCAAATAGATCGCCTGTGAAAAAAAAACTGTAGGTTTTCTAATTGACGTGGGATACAAATTTAAAAAATCTAGCAAATTACGCATCGACTCCCATACGTACAGGCTAACTCAGGCTCTAAAATACTATCCTCCATCCAGGTTTCCTATCGACACTTTTCTAATAAAGGGATCATTGATTTGATTACTATTATTATTGCTATAAGCATTACTTATACAAATTTTTATAACGGCCTACGGTAAACTTAACGATTCGGATAAGTACAACAATTAACTTGGAAACTGCTGTTAGGCAACCAACATATAATCCGTGCACAACGACATGTACTCATTAATTTTTATTTTTTACAGTGAAAAATACCATTAGAGCTACTAAATTTACTATTCACCAAATGCCGATTCTAGGTGCAAATGTCATTAAAAAACAGGCACATTAGAATAAACAGCATTTCGCTTCGATTCCACGTTGTCTTCTTGTCGAATGCAGCCCTTTTCGCTGCCGCAGCAAATCGGGCTTCCATTCTGAACCGTTGAGCGGTGGATGGTTGACTCGAATAGTGCGAGTCTTAGTCCGTCTTAGAGAAGCAGCCTAGGCTTTGTCTGTTTAGGATGCCGCCCCCCTGGATCAATGGTATCCGCTCCGAAGCTAGGCTTTCAAGAACGCACTTTGCACTTAATTGTCACAGCCACAAAGTGCGAGATGCAGAAATAGTATCGCATTGGAACAGTGACGGCCAAACGCATCCGCAGATCCTCCTTCTTTCCGACCGACCGTCAGGCCGAACCAAGGGACCCAACGGCTAGCATGGGAAACACATCGCGACAAGCAAATGGAATGGCGGTTCAGTATGAATCAGAACCTACCCAGCCGGAGTCAACACAGGCGGCACATTACGGGGGGCGGCGGCAGAGGTGCTTAGAGCCAGCTGAGGTTCGTGGAATAGTGGCCTACCTGCAAGGACCGAGGCTTTGTCCTGCAAGGACAGAGATGTCCCCTCCGTTTGCGGCCCGTACGGTAGCGAAGCGCAACGCCAGGCAGTCAAAATGTTCAATGTAGAGAATAGCGCATATTTACTGATGATATCTGCAATGCTATTGCTGCAATGATCTTGAACTAAATCCGTGGTTACAGTATATTGCAGGAAGAACACAGACTTAGACATAACTACTTGTTATCGCTGAGGGTATTTTCCGGAAGAGAAAAATCTGAAAGGGAGAAAAAGGGCAAGTATCCGCGCTGTAATGCGCAAGCACCATACGCATTTTGGCTTTCCACCGTAGCCATGTTGCTGAACATTTTTTCAAATTTCAAGGACAATTGTTTGGTAAAATTGAATATGTTATTATAATTTTTTTTTTTATAGATATCGAATCGCGCCCTCCATAAGCAGTAATCTTGGAACGGCGGGCATTAAACGAAATGCCTTTGTAAACTTCAACTGACTTCATTGATTTATAGCAAAGTGTTTCTAAAGTTGTCTTTCGTCTGTAACTGAATCGTCGAGTTAGATATGTGACCAATAGTATGGATGGTGGACTTACGCCTAAGAATTAGGGGTTACCGCTTATTACCTCAGTGGTGACCATTATTTTTGAAAACTGCATTCTGCCAGTATTTTCATGTTTTAACGCTACGTTCAGAGGTTTGAATTTCGAAGTTTGGCGGTCTTTCGACATTCAAGGTTTCTAAGTGATAACGCTGAGTAAAAACGTCTCTTATGATTTTCCGCTTAATTTGTCTCGCGCCGCCTGTGTACACTGGGAGAGTGACTGCTGGTGAGGAATAAAGGGTAAAAGAAAAGCGTGTTTGAGGGCCAAGCCTCGGAACTTCAGCCATCGGGTTTTTGTGCCCTGCAGCGGTTCACGGAGCTGTTTCGCTTGATTTCTACGTCTAGCCTTTGGCTTCATTGTGATAAGACATTGTTTTTATACGATCCTCTTGCTCTGACAATCTACGCTGACCCCTTACTTTTTCTAGCGCCTCCGATTGTGCCACTGATGTTGTTTTTGTCTCACGTGCCTGCATTCTAATCATATTCGAGAACAAGCATGCCATTGCTGTTGACAGCACTGGCCATCGTTTAGGCCCTTTCGCGAATGGCGAGTGCAAACAATTCAACAAGGCTCTGGATCACATTTGTCTCCGTTATGCAAAATGTACGGCTGATTGTTTGAAATTTGCTTAATTAGGAACAGGGCACTAAACGCTACATGACTTCTCGGTGTCTCATAGCTTCCTTTGCCTTTCGACGTCGACCAATTGCTTTCAATCATTTTAAGAAAATTGTGTCACATTG
Source organism: Varroa jacobsoni (assembly GCF_002532875.2). Classification (NCBI taxonomy): domain Eukaryota; kingdom Metazoa; phylum Arthropoda; class Arachnida; order Mesostigmata; family Varroidae; genus Varroa; species Varroa jacobsoni. The sequence goes on from NW_019212908.1 coordinate 115,979, forward strand.
TATGATGTGACCTAAGGAGATATATCGCACATCGTTAAAAAACAAAATTTTACAAAGATAAAAAATGTAATAGTTTTGACGGGTTTATGTCGGTCATACTATCTTACAAGCTATTAAACCACTAGTCACAACAAATACATATTCGCACTTCTTAGAAAAGCTCTGGTATAGTTTTACGAAACGAGACATACGCGGAGCACTCATTCTCTATGTATACGCGATAAGAAAAAGATCGTTTACGCATTAGTCTGATACCATAGATTTTACTAAAATGTTCCTTTTAGCTCTGATTCTGGTCTCGATAACACAAGGCAACAATATGCACTACCGTCCTGGTAAACGCCAGGTCATTACAAACAGCGATGGAGCGTTCTGTACATTAAAAAGCCAATAAACAATATACATATCAAAGGGCCCTGTATTAGGGTACTTGGGGACGCAACACGGGCACTCGTTGGGAATATTGATTATTTGCACGAATCGGCAAAATCCAATTACTAACAAAGGTTTCAAGCCAAGTTATCAGAAAGATCCCTATTCCAATTGTGGGAGAAGGGCCAGCAGTTTCGAGAATGTAACGCGTTCAAAAGTAAATTTTAAGTTAATGTATGTGGCGTTGAGCCTTTTTGCACTTGACGGCCCAGTCAGACTGAGTACCCAATAGCTAGCTGGAATGTTTTCATGATCTGTAATTGTGCGTCCGATATAAGGCCCTGTGCGCCGGCAGTTGTCCATATGGGCCGAGCTATTCTATCTTGCATGCTATAGAAATTAACAATGGCGGTCGCTTATTGGACGAACCTCTTTTAAGCCGTTTCTTGCGGAGAGGCCATACGACAGCTGTCTCAAAGAATTTTGCTATACGTTTTCCATTGAGCGATCTTCCGTGAGAGCAAGGTTCCCGCTCACAGTTAGGTAATCACGATTTGAAGCCGACAACAGTTTCGGCCATGATGCAATCAATACGGCACGTACTTTGATCGCAAACCATTGGATGCTGCTCGAGCGCTTCCCTGTATATCGAGTACTTGGTTCGAGTTTCGCAATGATCAGCGTCAAGGTGAACGCTGTCAGCGGGTAGAAAAATATTGTCGTTATATAGATAAATCGTTACAACTAGACACGCTATTTCACTAGTTGACACTGCTTAGCAGACCGCTATCGTGCAGGCCAGTATCGATCGTCACGCGGCCATGCTCAATTTGTATAAAATTTAGATATGGTCCGTTTAGGTTTTGAATAAAGCGATACACTTACGTCGATAGAGTAATGGTAGCGCTAAATTTCACTGGGTACTAATATACGGTTTAAACGTTTTCTTAGCGTAACAAGAGCCCATTGTCTACAAGCCGTTGTTTTCTCCCTGAATAGATCGATTATCGCTTAGTCGTACTATTACTATCGACGTTTTGATGACTTGAAGAAGATCTCCTAGCTGTTGGTTATGAACATGCGTCTTGCTGATAATCGTCTGGCGGCTTGGACGACCGCAAGTCGGTTAGGTTCTATGTTATTATTGATTGCGATGGAACACCCATCACATGACGACAGATCAACGACGACCCAACATTGGCCCGTTTGACAATGATGGCCATATCGATAGCTATGCAGAGATGTCAGCCAGTCAAGGAATATTGCTTGTCGCAAATCTTCTTACGTCCGTAACTATCGTAGCGGATGCGAGGACCTTACCGTCTCCAGCTATCGTCTCGAACCACAAATATAACGAAGCTTTCGTTTGAGTAATATTGTTAGAAGAATGATAGTATATTAAATAGTCAAGCTGCTCGGTTAAGGCCAAAGTGTAATAGTCAAAATTGTGACAGTAGTGTCAATTTGTAAGACATAAAAAGGACTAAGCCAGATTAGAGCAGGTACGCTATTGAATTTATGCTAGCTGCTCCTTGACAGGGAGCCGCAATCGGGATATCTTGAAGACGCTGCCATTCACGACTGCCGAAAGGTAGCCGGTCGTATATTCCAGTCAGCCATCGACCAGACTACTAGTGACACGCAAATCAAATACAGAAAACTGTTTTTTTCGGTGTCTTCTTTGGTTCGATTCTTCGTTGGCTGGATGGTCGACGAGCAACTGCGACGGACTTCGTGAGCTTTTTATGGCGACATAGTGAAACAACCGCGGCGATTTACGGCAGCCGACTTGACTGTCGGTTGACGTTCAAACGAAAAGCAAGCAGAAAGGAACGGTGAGAAAAAATGCGAGATTTCACATAAATATATTTATTCGGCTGGTCCATTGTTTCGTAGGCGACCACTGTCGTGAATTCGATGATGTTGGTAAGTGGCCGCTTGCCAAAGGGGTCTATATGTGTAACGAGATATATATATATATATATCTATCTATATATATATATATATATATCGAGACGGACGCAGCTACAGAAGTGATCAGCTGGACCCGACCTATCCTGATATCGCCTTAGGTGTGGCTTATATTTAACGGAGCTTGTATTTGTTACTGTTGTAATACTGTAATTAGGAGATCAGTTTCATTCCACTTTGTGGAGCTATCATGGGAATACATTTCATGTTGCTTAGTATGAAGCACACCATTGACGCAAAGGACGCACCGATTGCTTGACTTCCTACTGAGGATATCCGCTTGATAGCTTGTTGTTTACAGTCCGTAGGTCGGTACAACTAAGTTCTGTTTCATTGAGTCTATTCCTATGTTCACGTTATTGTTTCAATGTGTCATCCAATATAATTTTGCTTTATCTCAAAGAAACACGGACTGTATGTATATGAACATTTAAAATAATATCACACTTCAGAAGTATAAATCGAAAATCGACATGACCTCAGAGACTTAATCCTCTGCTATTCGTTCGCAAGGAACACTTATACATAAATCTAATATAAGGCGTACTTCAGGTTTGGCTCACGTGTTCGAATATATCTCACATAAAAGCGACCCAAACTGGTTTATCTGTTCTTGCTTGTTAACAAATAAAATTTACAAAAACGTGGTTTAAACGGCACCGTGTACCGGTGTACATATTGAACCTGTCATGAATTGAACAGTCACTCTGTGTGCAGTTACATTCATATTTGACTGAGCCACCAAAAATGGCCGAGTCGATCTCTCCTGATTGCTTGTACATGCATATTTCCACTACAGGATAGCATAAACTTGTCTTCATAGGTTTCAGAAACGACAAATGGGCATAATTATGCAGACAGGTAAAGCCGTATTTGGAGAGCTACACTTGTATGATTAGATTAGGTCGCTCACCAGCAATAGTGGCCACAGCCGTAAAGGTATATGGCTGGAAGCTGGTTTTGAGCTGCCAAGAAAGGGGTGTGGTAGACCATATACAGAGCAAACTTCGCTTCCCCTCGAAAGCCAAGCTGGACCTCTGAATGCATTACGGGTGAACCAGACCGCAGATGTCCATCTCTAGCTCGGCTGACTCTACCGTCCCCTTCACATCGTCCCTGAAACATTCGTTCGAATGAAAGGAAACCTCTACGGATACCGGCCGAAACACTGCCGCGCTGTCAAGTGCGACAACTACGCCGCCGCTGGTCATGTTAAGTTGATGGACGTTCAGGTGGAGCAACCTATGGACTCTGCAGGGCGAAAGTCCGTAATCGTGTGGTGGTGCTTGCCCATGGTAGTATTATAGTAGTTCTATAAGAAAAAACAAGAAATGCTGCACCTAGGGGACCAGTTGGTAACTTGGCTTGACCGGGTTGTTCAAACCGTCATCCGGCAAGTCACAAAGGGTGACAATGAACGACCTCACAGCTCAGTAGTGCATGGAGCGGTAGGGGAGCAATGGCTGCGGCTGCCTATAGTGCGATACTGAAAGAAGACTACCACACACAGGGGCAATAAGTCCCTTGACCGTTGTCCTGGTACTTAAACGTTGTACGTGTGGGATTTTGAGTGTTTCCATAGTGTCACTATGGGAAATTCAGGGATGTGACTCGAACAGTTGAACAGGAGGTGTAGAGCAGATGATGTACCCAAGCGAGAAATGAGGACGAAGAATGACAGCCAGATCCTGTGGTTGGCGTCCGCTGATTTCAATGGGTTGGCAGGAGAAATTTTAAAGGCAGCATCTGCTATGACAAAGTTGACTACATCGACCAAATCGCTATTGTGTACGCCAATCATTGATAAGAACGTGTGCATTGAGAAATGCACAAATTTCGATTTCCAGTTATCCGTTATCAATAATCGCTGCTTACGGACACAGTATGAATATGGTGTCATAAGTAACAATGCGGTTTACAAAAAAGATCAGATTTAACCATTTTTTTTAAATTGATTCATTGACCGTACGTGTACAGACCCACAAATGCGCTTACCCACAACTATATGTCCTGTTATGACCTTACAATCAGGATCGATTCAATATTATCCTAGCGGTCTGCATAAAGTCACATTCTAGAAATGAATGTTATATTAATCAGACGATTAAGTGATCAAACGAAAAGGATTGTAAACGCCTGCCAAAGTGCCTTGACATCACTGTACGCTAAGGACTACCTGCTCGACGTTCAATGTGCTGATTATCAGAACTGCAATCAGGTCATACACAGATAGTATCTCTATTTAGGCGAATGATATTTTCACTCCGGGAGCTGACTCGTCCTTTAGAATGATGCTACAATAAATCTTATGTAGGTACTATATAGCAGGCTCTTAGGGTCACAGGTAGTTTTCTGTGATTCCGTTTCGTACATAGAGCCGTATGCGGAAAGCCTGATGGGGGCGCTTCGGCAGTTGGCCAAGTTGTCGATAGTCTTGTCCTGTTTACATGCGAGTGCACATGATAAGTAATTTGTTGCAACAGCAGTAACCGTACCGGTGGTAGCTTTACTCGAGGGTATGAAGTAACCGAACGGCTTAACCTCTTGTGGGCGTCTGTTTGTTTGTCCGGCGAATTGCAGTGAATGCCCCAGGAAAACTGAGCTGAACATAACCCAAGTTTAAAGTCAGTCAATCGGGTCGTCCAGTGGTTTTTTCTTCTCCCTGACCAGCTGGTAAAAGTCGACCGCTAAATAGCCCGAAGCAGTACAAACGCAGTATAAAACAATGAGCAAAAACGACCGGCAGTAGTGTCAGCGCTAAGACAGCTCACAGAGAAAGGAAGGAGGTCGAAGCAATGGTGGACAAAGAGCTGAGGCGGAGACTCAAAAGATTATAATGAGATAAGAAGCAGTGGGTGTGATTATAGCCAAATAGTCCGTGTGAGCTGATGATGGACGTTCTTCTTGTGAGGAAAGCGGATTGCTTTCATATCTGCGCCGGAATCCTGCTATCCGCAAGAAAAATACAGCTTCTTTTCGAAAAATTGCAACAGGATTTACCTGTATGAGCAAAGGTAATTTAGGAAAGTCTAATTTTTACCGATCCGCGAAAAATCGCACCTCTAGCTAAACGTTGCCGTATTTATGGATTGAGGTGTGATCAGTAAAAGAGAGAAAACGTGGACTGCCAATCTTTAGACTTGTTAAAGCATCTTTTAATTTAAAAAAAAAAAGAAGTCATTGATATCGGTTTCATTTCTAGAATTCTTACAAGAAACTATACAAATATTAAACTCTTAATTTTTGCGGCTAAAATATAAAAATATGTATGCATTGGCTGGTACGAAAAAGGCTTCTCTTTAACATAGGTTGATCTAAGCGGTCAGTATAGCCCATTGCCTCAGGCGCTTATCACTGCCCGCCTATGTCTACCCAACAAACAAATACAAATGTACACATTCTACACTTGCTAAAGGACAAACAGTTTATTCTAAAGTGTTTACCTCTCTCGCTAGCGGCTATGGACTGCTAGTAAGGTAGGTCTGTAGGCAGGTAGGCGGATATGGAGTAACTTCTAGTACCACCCTTGAGCAGTGAGAGCGTTTTGTCGGCGCTCTATCCCGCTTGGACTGCACTGCGATGATCTACAGTAAACAAACTACTTTCGCTTCCTGTCAAACGGCAGAACGACGGGGCGCTGCAAGGCTGTACGCTTACACTTACAAAGCTGTCCCGTTTTCCTCCACCTCTGTTTTCAACCTTTTCACGTTGGTCAGGACGGTTGATCGTCGCTATGGTTAAACACACCCCCACCGTAGCATCATAGCTGGGCTATAGGAAAAGCTAGAATCCTGTGGTTTACATACACTTAACATGTTTTACTCCAGGCTTTCTTCGATTTGCGGCGTTAGAAATAAACGAATAAATGACGACCTCACTGATAGGAGTTGAAAGCGATTCCCTGATTTTTCCCCCTCAATGCTGATCTGCATCAGTAATCGGCTCCGCTTCCACGTAGGCGTCAATGGTCTGAAATGGGCCCAGTGCTAATTCCGATATGTTGGTCTACGTTTAAACGAACCCATCTGGCCAGTATCGAATGGGTGCACATAGCCCCCACATCAGAAAATTGAGGCGGTAGACGCAACTTGGATCAGAAGCCTGCGGAGCAACTATCTATCCAGGGTATGAACGACACCCCTCTGTAAAGCAGCCTTGCAAGCTTGCCGGGGCGGTAGCATCTACTTATTATTATTATTTAGGCCAGCGAAGATCGTCGTGGGCACAGAGCAAAAGAAAGAGAGAGCTACAGAAAGATTGCTTGAAGGGAGCACAGCAACCCTTTTGGTAAACAAGGGCGATCTATACAATCCCCCGTCAGTCTTTCCCCTATATGTCGCTTGCTGCACTCGTTGTCAGGTACGCCACTCCCATAGCACAGTTACGCGCTAGTTTGTCTCCCCTTTACCGTTCGACAGAGTGAGCCAGCCACCAAGACCGCCCTCAAGGTATCCCGAGTGAAGTGTGGCCACGGTGTATATGAGAGCACTCTGGCGGCCAGCCTTCCTTCACCTATGAAGTGGCGGAGGTGAGGGGAAATAGCAGGCAGTAAGGCCAATGCAGCCTGCATGGACGGAGCCGCCTCTCATGCTCTCCTCCTTTGTCCGTCTCTCTACTGCTGGTTTCTCTCCCTCGTCTATGAACGCACCGATAAAGCATTTCTGCTCCTAATTTCACTTCCATAGCACCTCACATCAGTTTGCCACCGCTGCCTCTGTCGTAGCTGCTGATATACATACGTACTACGCAGTAGGCACGGGGCTTGTGGTGGGGTAGATTAGGTAGTGGCGCTGCAAAAGCTGCCGCCTCCTTCGGGGCCGAAGTTGCCACCGCCACCACCAATCCGCTGCTACCGCCGCCATTGCAGTTACTGGAATGGGGCGCTAAGGGACGCCGCTGTACGGGGTACGGCAGTCATGTGCTAGGGGTGCAACATCGGGGGCAAACAGTAGGAGAGAGGCAGAAAAAGAAAGCTTATGGAAGAAAATAAGTGGTGGCAGTGTTCTACTGGGTGATGGTGATGGTAGCGGAGCGTAGATGGTGGCAATGGTGGTCCAGGGTAAAAGGCGTCGGAAGCGACAGGGGGGCAGAATCGACACTGCAGTGTGGACTGGAGCTGTGGCGAGGGTAATTGCTGTTGGCAAGCATCTTTGCCTGGCTAGCCGACTACTAGTCCTTTCTATGCCCATTGCGATCCCGGCTCTTGATGAGAGATGTGAGATAGACTAAGAGAAAGAACTGAAGTGGAGTTCAGCCTGCCGGTCGTTGTCCCTGAAGGAGAGCTACGGAAAGCCCAAGAGCATGATTCCCGTCGCGTTGCGTGGCATCCTTTATTCCGAAAGGAACTTGAACACCCAGACGCACGCACGCACGCACGCACATACACACAATCGCGCATCGAATCACTCACCGAACAGTTGCGATCCATTTAACCGATCAGACCCTGCACAATTCACATGCACGAATGCATACAAAGTGAGTACTTTAACCAAATCTTCTACAAAAGGAGGATTCGCCATTCTTTAATGATTCTAGTAAGTACATTAGAGTGTACTAACAGCTTTAGGATCAGCTGTTTTTAGCATAAATATACACTGGGTAATGAGTTAAAATCATCTCGCAAGTGGCCTGGTGATCTTCACTGAAAAATTTCTCAAATATTAAACCGATAATGACGTTTTAACGTGAACTTTTTCTTTCTACCCTTCCATTAACGTTCTTCACTTCATCATAACAAACTTCCATTAATATTAGTATGACATATATAAATTATAGGAATCCATTATGGCAAGGCTTGACCAAGAATAGATTTGTTGTGAACTTTAGACTGATAAATATAGTGGGTCACTTTTAACAGTGCGGCTTATCACACCAACAATAAACAGTACGCTACTACACGTCTGTATTATTAAATTAAGATGTATGCGTTGCAGTATAATGATAGAAACTAAGCCAAGTAAGGCGCTCAAGTAAATTATAGAAAACAAGCATGTACTAATTCAAATACAATCAAACACTCTAACGCTATTTCTGCAGACTTTCGAGTAAGTCTGTAGTATTAATGCCGTATACTGATCCACTGTCAGCCTAAATATTTTTTTAGGTACGGAGTTCTACTTTTTGTGAAGACCCCAACCTTGTACGGGTTGGCAGGCGCGTTGATTAAATGAACCAGCCTTCTTGGTTTATCCTATTTTATTTACTTGGTTTTATTTTATTTACTTTGTTTCTGTTACACCAGAGGAACATGTCGATTACCAACCAGAATGCATGAAATTGCCTGCACGAACTGGTATATGCATGTTACTTAAACCAAACTAATTCTTCGATATAGATTAAACAATGTAGGCGCCCATAATTAAATCCTAGTTCTAACAGTAGTAACCCTCCGCCCACGCATGACCCGAATCCAACCCTCGTCTGGGTCCACCTCTGCTCTCTCAGAGCCTTCTTGTCTCTCTCCGACGGCCCACTGACCCCTGTCCAGTGTTTGGCTATTATCATAAAATATGCGCCTCCCAACGAATGCTTGCCTACTGGAATTACCTCGGCGCAGCCTAGGTTTTTTTTATCCCCAAAACCTGTTCTTCTCGGGTACTTTCCCTGCGTGAGCAAGATTAGTAATATTTTGATTATGATGAAATCATAGAGTTCTAGGCCTATCATACAATACAGACAAAGATGCAAATATTCGACCTGAGAGTCCTCCTGTTAGCATCCTCGTAAGGAGAACTTTCCTGGAGTATCTGACTTTTTTTTCTAGGGACACTCAACGTCACTGCCGTTGCCGGCTTTCCCGTTGTCGCCCTTTAGCTGAACAGTGCCTATTCCCATTCCGGTGGACTCGTAGATGTCATTGCCGTCGTGGCGTCAATAAATTGCATTGTAGATAAGCCATCCTGTACTGGCCGTGTTTTGAGCCTCTGGGAGCACTGTTTCAATGCTACTATGGCACTCACCATCCACTGTTCAACAGGGCCAGCGGCTTGCGCCTAGTCTTTTGCCGTCGCTGCAGTATCCTTTCTGTTGGGCAGTAGCGAAGCCTGCGTCAAGCGCGGACACAGCACTGCGACAGCGACGACACAGCCTCCGTTCGTTGATTCGTTCGTTCGTTCGCTGAATCTGTCTCATTTTCGCCAGGCAGCGCGAGTTGAGCGGGGGCAGAGAATGGGGTAGAGGCGGGTGACGGGGGACTTTCAGGGCGAACAGGGAAGCTAGGGCTCTTTGCGCTGCCAGCTAACATCTCGCTTGCCTAGTCAGTCTCTTGAAAGTCTCTACCAAGCTGCTCACTGTTCGTGCACTACTCTTTTTGGGAAGTTAAAATTCGTCGCATGATGCAGGATCGTCAGTTGGTGAAGGAGCAGTGATGGCGCGCTTCATGCTTGCTCCGCTCATGTCTATCGTCCGAGTAGGACGATTCGTCGCTGGGTCGCTGGCTGTCTCATGGAGTGCTCGAAAGATCTTCCCTACTAAAAGCGTTTCCGCCGCCGACGAGCATCGAGGAGCCAAGGGACACGCGCCGGGAAGGGTTTCGAATTTTGCAAGCCTTCTGAGTTGCATTTGCTGCTGCTGCTGCTGCTGCCGCCGCCGCCGCCGCCGTCACTGCTATTGGCGATATTGCTGATGCTGTCACTGACCCTCCTGCTGCTGGTGATGCTGATGCTAGCGATGTAGCGTACGAAAGAGTGATGGGAGGTGCGCGAGAGGAAAGGCGGTAAGAAAGAAACAGCTAAAAGCGACAGACCACTAACACAACTATGACTATCACCACCACTACTATGGCGGACAATTGGCCGAAGTGCCTTACCCATTCTTGTACCCGCATACTGGCCGCTGCGGACCGCGCGAGCTATTCGGTCAGCTGCAGCAGCAGCAGCGGTGGCTTCTACGAGCTACAAGCGGCGTTCCGTAGGACGGCGCCGCCATTGCGAGCTTTCTTTGGCTGTCTGTTTCCCTCTGTATCGATGTCGCCATGGGTCCAGGAGCAGAGAAGAAATACTGATTCGCTAGAAGGTTAGGTCGCCGGCGGACGATAGGCAAGTCGCTGTGTGGCTATCGTAGGGTCTGTGTAAGCAGTGGAGGACGGACGGCGTGAAAGTGAAAGTAGGCATCGAAAGGGGGACGAGGGCGATCCAAACGGAGGGATAGCATAGACTATGCTGTTCTTGATGCTGTCTTGAAGGATAACAGCAACAGCAGCCGCAGCACAGGGCCAGCATAGAAGGAATAGTAATAGGACTGTATTGGGAGTGCAACTGGCGTCGACACAGCAGCGGGCAAGCGAGCGAGAAGAGCGCGCGGTATGCGCAGTAGATGCTGGAGGCTACCAATAGAGTAGAAAGCTGTGGAGGGGGTCGTTCAGGGTAGTCGAGCGACGCGAGTTTTGCGATGGGGTATAGGCCTAAACTGGATGAGCATCCAGAGCAGCAGAAGCAGTAAGGGTTGCGCTAGTCCACACTGCGACGCCGAGGGGGAAAGGTGTAGGGGCGGACGGGTAGGTGGCAGACAACGCGCTGCTGCTCGTCGTATAGGCCTCCAGTATAAGGGTAGTTAGTTGTTGTTGTTTAGAGATTTCGATGAGTCACTGCTCTAAGCTGCTTTTGCTAGCTATCCCTAGCGTGGCGTCGTTCGCCAGCGTTCACTGTTGTTGGCTAGTAGCAGCAGTAGGCTCTTACCGCTGCCGGCGGCCAAGCACCCACAAGAATCCAAACAGCCTCTACTTAGGATAAGCATAGCTGTAACTTACAGGAAGAGCAGCACAGAAGCTACATGACTCGCAGGACTCGTAGGAGAGCAGGGGCCGCATCCGCACAATCATCAACAACAACAACAACAACGCCGTCATCATGACCAACATCATCGTGTCAGTGTGCTGCATCCGTCCGGTCGACCGACCGACCAACCGCCTGTGCGCTTCAGCCAAGCCGTCGTAGGCACCGCGCGCGTCCGCGTGGTGCATAACCAACGAAGAGGTTCGAGAAGATCGGCGGCGACAGCAGCAGAGGAATTGAACGGATGGATGAAGTCTGGTGAGGCTATGCCATGTAAGGCAACGCATGCCTCTTTCGACGAAGGCAGAAAAGTAGAAAAAGGGGCCAAAGGAGTGGCGGTAGTCGTGGAAGCAGTGGATCGGCTGATTGATTCAAAATCGGAGACATCTGCCCCTAAAAGGCTCAAAAGCGGGAAAATGAAGGGGAGGGACGCTAAAGAGGAAGTGACGAAACTGCAGGGAAGTGGTCGGTGCGAGACAGGGACGCTAGCACCTAGCCAGCGTTGAAGAAATCCGATGTCCGCAGGCCGTTGTGAGAGGCGACACCAAAAAGATATATAGACGGGAGCCAACTGTAACATCAACATTAAACATCGATGATCGAAAAATTGACAAGAGCGGACAAAACTAAAGAAACGTAGAAATATTTTTCACTTACGGTACAATGGATCATGTGAAAGAAGTCGGGGCTAGCAAGTGGCTGAGCATGCATATATATATATATATATATATATATGTACATGTTCATATATTATCTAGTAGAACAAGTTACCGTATAACATATACGTGCTGAATAAGCATAGTTTGTGTGGAGATGTGGTACCTAATTTAGCTTGCATTCCAGACCTTTGTAAGACTAATTTCTGTAGGACAATACTATGTACTTCCTTCTTTGTTTGCAAAATTATTCGCGTTATATATTACCCTCTTCTTATAGACGAAAAGCTATACCCGAACTGTTTGCACAAAAGTGGCGCTGGTAAGTCACTCGTTCTTGTGCGAGTTCAAGAACACGAGTTTATAAGTAGCCCCATAATATGCACAAATAATCCATTGTATTACAGAATAACAAGAGCTAAAGAACGTAGTAATTGGAAAGTTAGAGGTGATATATAAAACATTGGGAAATTACTGTTTAGTACTAAACAGCTAGTATATGCATGAACTTTATTTTAATTTGGTTGTAAACAATCCTAGGTTTCTCTGAAAGAGGGCCTTGTTCAACGATTTCACTTAGTCCCATGTTCAAACTCTAGGACTGTGTGATTTTACGTCGATTTTTAAAGAGCCTTTTAACGCTAATATCGTGGTATCTATGTAGACACAATACAAAGCCTGATAGCTTTATATCGCACGGAGAAGGATATGGGGTGAACTGAATATGTTTTATGGGGGCAATGACAATGTGGAACTAAAACAGAACGTTCTGTTTAGATACATAAAGGCCTTTCCACAAAAACAATATAATTCATAAGCAAAAAGTTGAGTTTTGTTACATAGCGTTGCAGTAATATACATACTGGGGCGTTCATATCAACATTTTTACAATGTCACCTGTTCGTAGTCTGGGTCTGCTGGATGACAGATTCTACTAGAGAAATCACTGGCGGACATTTTCAATCGCTGCAATTCGTTCATGTCTCATTTAGAATTTCGTACCTGAAGCTTATAATTATCGGTTCTCAAGAACTCCATCTTCAAATTCGTGGTAAGCTTCTTACTGGACAACAAGTGAGAGAGAAAAGTTCTAAAGCGGAAGGAAGATTCTCGAAGCTGGAACGCGTCTGGGCGATCCTACAGACGATTGATACACATATCAGTTGAGTTCCTGTATCAAAATGCTGGAATCATTCATTTAAAAACAAGCTTTTTTCATCTATCTGTTCTTGATTAAATTTCGATCGTCCGACTCTTTCACACCTTCAAATGTTGCATAGGTTTTATAGGTTCATTGTATGGTCTTGTTCATTCACCGAGAACTAAAAACGAACGCATGCCAAAATGACATACGGTACGTTCCAGCTTAGATGTCCCACTGTGCATATTTTTTCACAGCGTCAAATCTCAAAAGAAAATACATGTTTGCTACACAGCCTCTTGCCCTATTTCGACATGCATTCTTAGAGCTAATCTTGACAAGTTCATTCTAACTCTGAGCCCGCACTGAATCTGATCTTACGTTAATTATCGCTATAAACAGTGTGCCTGTGCACGTTCATTTAGTAGCGATACTTAATTAAATGTACCTGGTTCAACCCCTGATCGATGATGGCAGTCGATTTGGTGTTCATCGCTGCTTGAATTCGCTATATCGGTAACGCTATGACATCATCACGACCTAGTATCGTATCCATGCATTTATAGATGAACTCACAAAGGAATGAATAAACGAAAGAGTTTTGTTGGGGGCGGATCAGCTATAACATCGTCGTCGCCTCATATCATCCCGATCTCCTCTCTTTCTTCGTGTCGCTACTGCACACGAGTACATACACGGAGTACATAGCGGCGGCGATTGTAATCGTCGCAGTAGTAGTGTTAGTAGGCGGACGACGATGCCAAGTAGGCGTCACTGGACCAACCAATGGCCAACATTTGGCTACTATCATAAGGACAAAAGGGCGGGGGGAGGATGTCGGAGATGCCGGCATCGGTCGAGCGGGACGCGGGTGTTGGGGGAATTTTTAAGGGTGTTGGTGTGTATATGGGTCTGCTTTGGGTCCCGTGTGGAGAGGCAACCACCACTGGCGCCGCGTTGGGGTCTGTTGGCCGGTGAAAGAAGCGTCTTCGTCGGAATAGGGGGACGAGGAGTGATGGGCGCCAGAGGGAAGGAAAACGAGTGGAATACGGGCTAGAATAGCTGTTAGTAGAAACGATAGCTTACGAGCGACGAAAGGGGTCATTTTACGAAAAGCGAAAATGACGAAGCTCGCCGCACCACCATCAGCAGTAGCGTCATAGCAACTGCAGCCACTGCTGTCGTAGTATGTGCAGCAGCTACACTATCGCCGTCTCCTAGCTGGCTAGCTAGCCAGCCAGCCAGCCAGCCTGTCGCTCAACCAACCAAATAAGCAAGCAACCTTTGTAGGCTAAGTCGTCGCTTACAGGCCTCTTCCCGTCGTTCTTTCCGCCGTTCCATCCCGTCCATTCCATCCCTTGCTCACTCACTCGTTCGACAGACCAGCCCGATTGCGCGCCCGCTCTGCCAGTAGTCCCTTCCGTAGTTTTCCCAGGCCTTCGTTCGTTCCTCAGCCACCTTCAGCCGCTGCCCCTGCACCGCCACGAACACCACTACCCATGCTCACTCAATGCCACGACAGCAACAACAGAAGCAGCAACATCTACGGACGAGCGGCGGCACTATTTGGACTATTTCGACTACGGAGGCTTCTACAACGGCGCTGCCAGCCCGAGCTGTCGGAGCAACCGACGAATCCGAACAGCGTATAAGGTGAGTGTTCTCTTTCTCGCTCTCTATAGTATAATCCGTAAGAGGCGCAAGTGTGCCAGAGGTAGACGGAAAGGATCGTGGGATAGAAGGGGTAGTTATTATAGTTTGCGGGAACTGCTCTTGAGGGTTACTGGCATTGGAAAGCATTGAAGGAGTCATGGGCCAGGCGCGCTTGGTGGCTGGTCTCCGTTAGCTAGTTGGATACTCTATAGAGTTACTGTTACTGTGTTGAAGCCGCAGCACCAGCGGCAGCAGGAATCACCTCGTCCTGGCTTTTACGAACGACTAAACGGACCAGCAGAGTCAGTCACGAACACTAGCAGCATAAGCAGCAGCAGTAGTGTTACAAGGGGGCTAAATTGCGCTAAATCTGGCTACCACCCTATGAAAAAGGTAGGTCTTGCTAGAAGCTTGTAGCCCCCATTACCTTCCCTATTTGGTTTCCCTAGCCTATCTGGCCCCCAAACGGCAACGAAGGGATATTGTGAAATTTTACGATCGCCGACTAGCCGTCTTAAAATGGTCGGCCACAACCATTTTCCTCATGCGTCCCAGTCGTGTGCAGGAGCCAACAGGGTATAAGAGGGAGCGCACGCGTTGCGTTCGGTCGGTTGGACTACGGCAGACCTGAGTTAACAAACTCTCGAACCAATATCGCACCATGCCCCTATCGGTGTGTCGATAGGATGTATGCAAAATGGCCTGTTAGTATAGATCACTATAAGTAGAGTGGAGCGAGGAAATTTTTAGGCAGCATTACTTTCAACAGTCAATGGTCAGGGTGAAAGGTTTACCAGAGAAGGTAATACGTGATGGTATGGAGGAACGCCAGCAATGATTATACCGACCGTTTTAGTTAAGCGCAAGTTAACCTATGACCGAGCTTACCGAGAAGTCGTTCAAATTTTTTGCATTTCTAGCGTCTATTAGCAGAGTGAATACCGTAGTTTTTCAACATATCACATAGCGATTTCCCTTCTATATACAGTTTGCGGTCCTTATTTAATTCTAACACGGAGATGGGCGTAGCCTTCTGTTTATTTATAACTATTATTAGTAAAAGTTTTTGAGAATTAATTCATCGCGTTTTTGTGCGCTGAGTGACCATCCGCCTGAATCCAAACGTAGCCTATAACAACACACGAATGTAATAAACAACAGTGCACCAAATGCGCGCCATGTCGGTCCGAATCTATACGTTGTTTCTCTGACTTGTCTAGGAGATGTCTTAGTTCTGTTAACCGGTCACCAGTTATTAAATCTAAACGCATTGTGAGACGCGGCGAAGAATCATGAAACCGAGCACTTGTACTAAATGTTTGTCCAACCATGACGTCCCGGAGACCCGGAGCAGCCGGAAGCCGTGACGGTCACTTCCGCTCTTTTGGGACAATCCAGTGGGCAGTTGAACGGCGAAATCTTCGCTGCCCAAAAAATTGAGCTACCAAGTTCAAAAGACATGCGCAACAAACGTCTGCAGTCAGAGTAAACTGATGTGCTCGTCTAAAGAATAGATGAAAATGTCGCCATCTTCTCGGATCTGGTGTCTCCTCTAGTGGATAGTTGTTGAGGAAGTTTGCCCTAATAGAAATGGCTTTGAATGCATTTGCCATTCAATTAATGCAGATGACCATCATCACAGAGAAGACGCTCTGAGACGGTTCCACTGTAAACAATTGGTAGCCTCAAAGATAAGCTGAGTTAGCTTCAGCTCGCCATTCGAAGCGAAGCTCCTTACTTTAGTCGAACTCTGTCGTTATAAAGATCATGATTATTACGAATGATGTTTTCAAACGTAATGACCGTTTAAATTGATGAAGTTTAAATTTTCTGCAAAACGTTTGCTTAACGTTCAGCGAAGTAAAACGCATACATGCGGGGAGAAACAAAGACCACCTCACTTTTTCCTATTTACGTGTCTATAGCATTTTTGTTCTCCTGCTACTTCGGAAAACATCAAATGAGGACGCTCGGTTTGCCAAATCTTTTACCCTATACATCACAGTTCTGTACCAGCGTTCATATCGGATACAGTTTACACACCTTGTCACGCACCTATACACATACATAAAATTTGTTGAATACTTTATTAATCCGTTGCTGAGATTACAGTTCCAATAAATATTATAATTATAGGCGAATAAGTATATGCGAACCGTACGGTTGCTGGTTTGGTCTCTTTCTTTTTCCGTGATCTATATGTTAAATGGGCATAGACGTCTGAGTAGTTTACTACTCTCAGCCGCTTTCCTGCCTTGAGTCCCGAACAGCAGCTGAATTTTCACCTACGACAGCGGCACTTTAGTAGCCGTGGTAGGTAATATGCAAAAAAGCCCTTATGCATGCATAGAACAGGCCAGTTTGTCCATCGGCCTACTTCGGGGGTCTGCTGAGCAGCCTTCCCCTAACCTAGCAGCGGAGTTACCCCTAGAGAGCTCGGTCGCCCTTTGCCCGCTCTACACACATTGACACACACGGACACGCGCATGGACCGGCCGGCAGGATCGAGAGACAGGCAAAGGGTTCAAACGGATGCTTTTGCTGCTGCTCGACGAACGAAAGGCCGCAAGCGACGGATCAGAGCCGCGGCAGGCAGGTGGCAGCGGGCATCGCGAGTACCGGTAATAGAGTATGGTCGCCGAGGCGTTGGACGACCAGGCAAAACGAACGGAGGGCATGCAACGAGGAAGGCAAACCCCTGCTTGTCGAAGAAATAAGGGACTAGCATAGAAGGGGATTCGATTCGGGTTCAAATAAGTTGGGGTTAGTTGGTCAGGCTGGTTGGGGATATAGGGGACAGGGTGCACTGATGGGTCAGAAGAATATCTCCAAAGGGGAAGTTCGTGCCGGGGCTGCAATTGAGCGACAGGGGTGACTGGACGCTATGGATGAGCCCGTCAGTGTGGCGCGTGCAACCCACTGGAGGGTATATCGTAGGTGACTATGGCGCTGGCTGTAGCGGCATCGCCGTAGGAAAGGGTAGTAAGCAAGTGGTAGACTATGCGGGTTTTTGTTAGAATGCGTGTCTCATCGTCGTTGCATCGTCGCTTCCCGTCACATCTACGAGTCCCTTCTACAATCCCCATCGTTTCTGTTGCTGCTCGTCCTGTCGCCGCTATTCCGCTGCTGGACGCCCTGCTTGGATGCCCTGAGGGTCGCGAACGAGTGAAACCGGGTGACTGTGGGGAGAGAGCATCTGATGCAAGCGGAGTTGTGAAAGCCCCACAAGTCCCGAACATCAGACAGAGAGAAGGGGTCCAGGATAGATGCGTAATTGGGGCTCAGGTGAAGCATAAGATGCACGACGAAGCTCAACGCCGCACCAAGGAATAAGCTGGAATGAATCGAACAGCGAAAAAAGATAATAGCGTAGCATAGACAGTGTGCTCTCATGCTCCAGGTAGAAAGAACGACCGAGGAGGACCCCTGGCAATAGACATTGTATGACAACATTATACTATAAAAATAGTGTATTGTTATTGGATTGCAGTCAACTTGATATGTTTGATGCATACATACGTGCGTTTCCGCTATTTTCTGTTACATGATTGCATCCTGCTTGTTACTAATATAAAAAAAAAAAAAACAAAAAAAAACTCGTCGTTTCAAGCGGTTGGCGTCAACTCATGTTTGGTAAGTATATTTCATTGGCCCAAACCACTCCGATGTAACAATGTAGAATCACTCAGTATTCGATTTTATGAATATAATGTGGTATCGATTCACCCAATTTCTTAGTCCTACGAAAATGATTTTAATAACATTGGAATCAAGATCTCGTTTAGCTTCTGGTAATTGGCCAACGGCAAGAGTTACCTATAGACATCGACGCAAGCTACAAAAAAGTATGAGACGAGCATCAATATGAAGGCATATACGTTATACATAGAATACATCGGCGTTAGTGTCCTCTAACAGAAAACATATTGCACCAAATAATATGAATCATTATATCAGTAAAAGTACTGCGTCGCTGGCGTCTTTGGTTCCGTCTCCTTGTGCGCACCTTACTTAGGCACACGTGGCAAAAGCCATGTATGTTTGATTTATGCTTGTATGTGTATCTGTGAATGACATAAATACCCTTACCATTATCACAGTTCAACTATTAGTCCTTGCAGCCTAATTGCCCGGCCACCAAACTTATTCAGCCATCCACCTATCGTATCTCTTTCCTCCTGCCTGTTGAAGAGTTAATGCACAGATACGCGGATTCATTCCGTAGAATCAGCTGCTACGAAAGTCAGCAGTACGTGCTGCTAGAGTACCTATTATTGCTGGCTAGGAAGTCAGCTAGTCGTCGGAGAGTTGCTCAGCTATTTGTAATTGAACTTTCATTTAGACCATCGTTATGTGTGTGCGGGTCTGTACGTATGTGCGGATGTATGAGGCGGTGGGACCGTTTGGAGGCTGTTTTACCTGCTCTAATCTGGGGAGCAGAGAGGCAAAGGGAAGGATTGCGACAACCAAGAATAACAAAGGTGCTACCACCTTTTACAGCGGATGGCAGATAGTGTGTGCGGTCGATAGGTCGGGCATTCGTTCTATGGTTGTGTCGCGCTGAGTAAATCAACCAGGTAATATTGCGAGGTTTTAAGGCCTCCTGAGAGCACAGGAACCCCCTGCTCTCACACTGTTTACTCGGTCGGCGGGCCTAGTAGGCTCGCCCGCATCTGCGGCCTGACTGGCCTGCCACTTCTTCAAACGCTCTCATTGCCACTTCGTGCTTTGTAGTAGGTCCGTTAGTCTCCTACTATAGCACGATACAATACTGCGGGCATCGTTTGCAACAACAGCATCGCGCTATTTCAACTTGGCATTGGCGGTGTTACGGTGGCTAAGTTGGCTAGAACAGCGTCCACATTGACAAGCTATACTAGGCTCAAGCAGTAATGGTGATGCTGTCGCTCGGTCGGTAATGCTTTAGATCTTGAAGCATCGCCGCAACCGTGCTGTGGCACTCACCAACTTAGTCGATGGGTCCTCACAGGCCCGCTACTGTTGCTGGCTCAACTGAAGGCCCGTTTCGTCCGCCACCATCTTGACAATGATGGATAGAAGATACAACAGCCGAACGGCACCGAAGAGAGAGAAGGGGAGAGCTCTTTCTTTAGATCTTTTCCCCTACCTTGTTTCTTACTCACCTACTCTTTACAAAATCCCTTATGTAGCCAGGGTGTATCCGATGCAAGGGCGGAGAGTGTGTAGGCAAGCACTGGATTTGGCCTTTAGCTCCTCCATCGCTAAATAACAACAGTGAGCGGTGTTGCGAGCAAAGCAGGCCATGGCAAGTCAGTTCAACTCCTCGTGCGGCCGTTGCCACCGTAACTGACTCGGTGAGGCCAGCAACTTGCAGCTTGCCAATGCTTGAAGCTAATTCACAATTCGTCCGTACTCCTCTCCTTTTGCGGACACCACTGCTGGGCTGTCTGCCTAGTATACGGAGCCTGCACCACCTCGAAGTGCGTGCTTAAAAATTGAAAATACTCTACGATGGTGAATATGGCACCGACACACAACAACAGCAACGACAACGACGAAGAACTGGAAGAAGGGGAGGAGGTGGCGGAAAAAGATGACGACGAAGATGCTTTGGCAACGACGGAAGTAGCAGCGGCAGGAATGTCGTTCGGCAGGGGATCAATATGCTGCTTTTTGGACCTGTTTGTATTGGTGCCCACGCTTGCTTGGTCGTCGACCATGCTGGTCTCCCGATAACGACGATAACGACGACGACGACAACAACGCCTCAGGAGAATGAAGGCAAAAACGAGGATAGAGAGATCGAGAAGAGAAGGGGCACGATGAGATGGATGCGCGCGCGGCACCGTTGTGGAAGAATAACTTTGGGGGCTTTCGATGGGGTTGGGTCGGTGGGTCGACGACGAACGGCAAACTAGTCGGTTCAGCTAGCTGGCTGGCTGGCTTCTCAAGGAACTGCAGGGGGCGGTGGCTTGTGGTGTTGGCAGGGCGAGGGAGTATCAGGACAACGCAAGTTCTACGAGGCGCTCACTGGGTGCATCAGCAGTAGATTCTAGGGAAGGGTGCCAGTGCTGCTGGAGACCTCGGTGAGAGGATTGACTACGACAGGCGCGGTAGTGACATTGAGCGGCGGCCGGACCGATACATGACTAAGGAGGAAAGGATACAACAAAATTGAAATTTCTGCTGAAGCACAAGCAGCCTTGTCGAGTACGTTGTAGAAGCCAGCCGTAGCTTCCGACTAGCAAACAGCTAGTCTCTCGCCTCCTAAGCAGCCCATCGCTTGCCGGTACATAGACCCCAAGCAGTTCGATGCCCACAAAATCGCTGAGTGATCTGCCATATCAGGAACGGCAGGCGTTTGTCACATGTACGTCTTTCGTTGCTTCTTGTTCCGTTGCTGCTGTCTTCTCAGCAGCCGTCGGGCCTCGCGCTTGTTCCATCCGGCCATTTTGCCTCTTAACTGTTCCACCGCTCTCTTACTGACCCCGACTTTCAGTCTGTTTCTCAACGAAAACAACGCTGATAAGAGTAACGAGTATGCGTATAGCAGCAAAGCGTGGACCAGCATATACAGGCGAACCGGGAATCGTCTATTGCCGTCTGCCGCTAACGTTTAACAAATGAAATGGCACTCAATGAAATTCCAAAAAGCCAACGGAAGATAGATTGCGAGAGAGGCAGGGCGCGGGGGGCAGGGGTGCAGAAGGAGAGAGCAAACGCTATGAGAGTAGAACTAGAATAAAAGGGTACAAAAAGGAAAAAAAGTGGAATGGCTGAGCAAACAGAATGGCCTAACGACCCAATCTGCCGCTGACACTGTTCATACTTGCAAAACGAATATAAGCAGCACCTCGAGAAGAGATCTCATCAAAATGAGAATGGAAGATGTTCATTCAAATACGCGGCTAAATTTTGAAGTGCACATGCAAGAACCACGCGCACGTCGCTCTTGGAGTCGACTTGATCATACGACATTGTCTGTAATATGATTGCTATAAGGAAACAAAAATCGAAAAGATGTACATACCATGTAACAACGATCGTAGTGAAGTTGGGAATTGAGGGCAGGGGACAGGTTTATCCGCGTCTGAAGGCCAAACTAGTATTGTTTCATCTTTTTTTTGGCGTGACCTGGACGCAGTTGCTGATTTGTATCAGATCGATTTGGTCTGCTAGAGAGCAACCAGAATGTTTCTCTCTATTTACGATCCAAATTATTAGAGTAATGATGTTTTACAAAATTCACAGAATATCCTTATATCTGATCGAATTAGTGATGAGAAATGATACAAGAGCTGACTGAGCATTTCATTGAGTGCCCGTTCGTATACTCTAGACACAGTCCCAACTATCGGCCAGGCGGACTGCATAGCGAAGCAGGAAGCCTAGTTCTTCGAGTTTATATAATTAGCTACATATAATATTCCCAAAATTGACTCTTGATCAAACGCAGGCTGGAAAACCAGGGTAGCACATATGTGAGATGGCCGATGAAGGTTGCCGCGGACCAACACAGGGTACGCTACCTACGTAACACCGTAAATTAGTTCTGGTGAAGCAACGCAATCTTTAGCTCTGAAAGTGTACCGCTATGACAATGTTGACATTAGATATCGTATCAAAAACACATTACGGTATAAATACAAACAAGAAATATGAAGGGCGTGCCTTGTTGATTTGCCCTTGACTTGGATCTCTGTCTGTTACGTCTGTGTTATGCTACGCATAGCTTCTTCTATTTCTGCATGTTACAGGTACTTTCAACATTCGAGACAATTTATTTTTAGTGGCTTCGTCGTATTATGTATGATCAAATACTTTTCTTGGAGCTTCTGGTTTTTTCTTTCTTTTCTGGCTCTTGTAAGTCAGCCTTCATTGGCTAATGACGCTCAACTGGGAGGAGCTGAATAAGAAAAGTTGTCTCCGACCACCGCCGATTGGTTACATGGCCGCAGAAAACAGGAATCGCTACGTGTACACACCATTAGTAAGAGTAAAAGCCAATGGCGGACATCATCATCATCGGTGACCGCACCGACTTGGGCTGGGCTCGATGTTTCTTCAAAACGTCTTTGTAGGGAAAGGATTTGGCTAGGGATAGGCGCCACTCGGTAAGTTGACTAGGTCCACACCCAAATAGGGAGTAGCAAAACAGTTGATAAAGCCATCTCATTCGCTCGATCAGTCAGTATTCGAGGCAAAATGGCCAACATCAATAGGCTAAGTACCCTAGAGCATCATACATCTATGTAGATAAAATACATTTCGCTTATGTAGATGCTACCTGCATAAGATTCATTTTTAATAATCGAACTACAGAGAACTATCGATATATGCAACCTTAAATGATGTACGGCATAAAACATATATACTTCAGTGACAGTGAATTGGACAAAGCCAGTTAACTGCGCGTTTCGCATATAGGTCTTCAATGCTTCAAGCAGTTTTTGCATACTGTCGAATCTTGACATTCAAACGAATTACCCACGTACCCATTTTACCACGCAGATAATAACTGCTATACCTCAATCAGAGAAATTACTTTTTGAATGAAGCTGTATTATTTTCCCAAACTTTTTCCTGTCCTCCTAGTTAGCTTGATCTACTTTTAAATCTTCCCACCATATTTTTTTTCTATGGATCTCAGTATTATTCGCTCAGGTCGTGTTTAGTAGAAATTGTTATGAGATTAAGCCTTCGTCCTATTGTCGTGCATTCTATCCTGTGAACCACCATCACAACTACTATGGCGTCGAACCTGGTCATCGGCCGCGATGTCGTGTCGCAGGTCCAGTGGCGAAAGTGAAGAGTCTGAGCACCGATATTCATAGGCGCCCCAGATGGTGAGACTTCGCTTCACTCAAAACCCCCTTGTATCTGGGCTTTCTATAGTTTGTCCAACCAATCGATTATGGTCTTAGCTAGTGCTGCTTTTACCTCCGTCAAAGACACGCAGGGAATGTGAGAGAAAGTCGTGGACAGCTGGTCTTCTTTGCTTCTCAATCTTGCTGCGAATGCTGGCCTTTGAGTGGCAGAATGGTCTATTCCGGCCACGCACGACGGCGGTCCGGCTGAGACGCTGAGAAAGACTGGCCAGTCTCCACCTCTGTAAAGTAAAAGGAAGTGGCTTGATATCGTCATGCCATAGCGCCATTACAGAATCCCTACCACGATCGTCGAAGTGGCCGGTCTGTTCAGGCAACGGTTCAGTCGAGGACAGCTCGTTGCAATACCCGAAACCCTGTGTCATCCATGGCATGCGTAGGCTATCATGTAGCTGTCAATGATACCGTCAAAGTACACAATATGTGCCAAGATCCTAACATGATTCCTTCCGCCTACCAGTCTCCCCATGTTTTTCCAGCGCTGGACATAGTATCGTTCTCAATTTTTTCGTCGTTGACTAGAAAGTCACAGCTCTTTATATGACAGTGCGTCATTAAGTTCCATAAGTATCAGACTGGTTCCCTTTTAAAGGGCTGTAGTAAGTGAACTACGCCGTCACTACTCAAATAACTGTTACAAGACTCACCGCATCGATTTGTTTCAATATGTAGAATATCTCCTCCGACGCCCACAGGTAGGCGATTAGTAACAGTGTGATCATAACATATTTCGGTTTCCTCGGCGAGCTACTCACTGATTTGGTGTGAGAGGAATTTGTGATGGCAGAAACTTCCTTCCTTGAGCTGTTATAGGAAAAAGTATAATCTAATATATAGTATGTAGTACCGCACAAAGCACTATTTAAAAAAAATCGACTTTTGACCACCACAGTCGCTTGTCAACCAAGCACCTAAACTTTGTTGAATGGCCTGTTTCTTTGTTCATTGAAATGCAATAATGAACAGATGAAAAGGTCAAGGTTCTGGTGGGTGATCCCCTACGAAGTAGTACACACTCGCAGAGAGTTGGGTTCGTTTGTTGAATATTACATTCGCTTTCAAAATGTTGAGAAGTAACACTTTTATCCGCCTTCCCCGTTGGTCGTCCATAACACTAACGTCGAGAACGAATCAAACGCCCGTCGTGATAAACATCATAATGTTCACATACAAAAAGTTACTACAACATTAACATGTCCCAGCGCTGTAACATGTTGATTTTATCAGCGCATTTTCGGTTTAATTCCTATGAAACGGTGGCACACTTATAAACAACGAGTAGAGCTTGGCACGACTCTCTGAGTTCACTTTCGCCGCCTGTGCTGGCGTCGCGTGCGCTCAATGTGTCCTTCTTGTCCTCAACGTGTTTCAGCTGCCCTTTCCCTTCATCACAACTCACCACTGATCGCGGGTCTTCGGGGCCTCGGGCTCATGACCGGGTAATGAAGCCTCAACCCCAGAGTCCCCAACCTCTAGCCACTTTCTAAGCACCTCCTACACATCTGGTCATCATTTTCCGCTGCTGATTTCCGCGGCTACTCTACAAGATCGACAATGGCAGCTCACTCGTTGTGGCCACGCTATCATCTGTCCATTGGTTCAATGGTGAGCTAATGTACGTCGTTTTTATCCTCAGGTTTCGTCATGTTCAGCGTACCACAGCGTAGCTATGATAAATACTAACCTTTCAAAATACAAGCACGGGCAAAATTTAAAGTGAAGGTCTACCAAAAATGTCTATTAAAATCTATTTTATTTTATGAATAACATCATACTACTCTAAACCTGACTATGATCATAGCTTGTGCGGCATTTCACCATGAGCACCCATGTACGTATTATAGATGAAACGGACTATGCTGAAAATATACATAATCAAAGTTCTCCCATTGCCTTAAACCTTTGTACCTATGCTGCTGTACTTTAGAGACCCCAATGGGGCCTTAGGTTCAACTTTCGCACGGTGGCGCCAGCGGTACAGCACAAGCTACGAAGCCACATGTCTAGCCGTACATTTCGCCGTAAGTCGCGGGGGAGACATGAGCACAGAACAACCACGACCGCAATGACCACGTCGACGATGAGGACACCAGAGTAGAGCAATGCAAATAGAAGCGACGAGATTAAGATCCCAGCTACTCCGAAGCGTGGTCCTGTGACTGCTGTTGCTGCTACTGGCCGCAGGCAGACAGGCAGCAACTAAAACGCTTTGTTTCGCCAGACAACGAAGAGCAGAGAGCTTTAGGTCAGGTACGCGCTGCCCTACCCCCAACTAAAATACTTGTTTCTACGATGGTCCCTCTGGGGGGTTTCTAAGACCGTCACCAGCACTATCACTAACACGAGGCGGCCAGCAACGACGGCGGTCGCAGAAGATCCGCCACTCCCCGTTCTCGTCTCAGTTTCGCTCGTGAATAATATGTAGGTCCAAGCAATGAGCCGGCGCGCTAGGGCCAGTTAGCCAGTCAGGTAGATAGATACCAACCGTGGCTGGACAGTGTCCTTTCGTAGTGGAGAAAGCGAACACCACGCGAGCTGGAATGACACGCAATGACAAAATAGGGAATGGTGGCGGCAAACAAGAGTGCTGACGAGCGGTGGCTAGTCGTGTCTCATACACAACGCAAGCAAATAGGGGTTTAGATAGATATATAGAATAGATGAATGCAGGGTGCTGTGAAGGAAAGAAAACAAGAGCGCTCAGGGCGGCGGCCGCATCAGAAAGATAGTAGAACGATAAGTGAGACATGATGCTTTGCCGCGTCCCTCTTTAAGAGATTCGTGCAAGGGGCACGGTGTGAGCGAAGGGTGTCTGACCAAAGCGAGCTGGTAGATAAACATAATAGAGCACAACGTCAACTTTCACGGCAACTACCTGCACTGACGGCCACAGCTGTATGTTCACTGGTCGCTTGGACTGTTTCCATTTAATGAGCCTCTGGGTCATACATTATTAGGCATGAACAAACACACGGACATGTAAAAAAAGTATATATATATATATATATATATATATATATATATATATGTATATATATCTCGTCCCTTAAGGAATCAACAAATAGCAAGACCAATCAAGTGATTGCTATATGCTAATCTTCAAAAGACATATAGTGCAGATATAAAAGCAAAAGACTTAGTATACCGATTATATAGGTCATAGTACGAGTATATAGGATCATAGTACGATCTTTGTATTCTACATAAATAAAAACTAAATAAATCGGATCGTGTGGCCGCAATGCGTTATAGTGCCCTGGCCTATGTTATCGATCGGTACCACTCCGTCGCGTTGGTCAGCGAGTCGAAAGAGTGTGTAGAGCTGCCGTTACGCTAGCCACTCCCACAATTTTCTTCGCTTCTAACGCTCAGTATCACTTTCGTAGGCCTGATAGGGCGCTACATTTCTCGCTGTCCAGCCCCGCCTGTGAGCTGCCTATTGACCGCTGTCCATTCTAGAGTTCAATTGGAGTACTCTTTCGTCCCGCCCCTATTGGATTTGGCCATTACGCTCCAAGGATACATTTCGACCGCTTAGCAACTATAGCTTCGAAGATACCTACATAAGCTGTTCTATTTGAGCCCCCATAAACAAGTACTGCTTTCACCGACTGATATGCAAATCGAATAAGTAGCTTCATAAAAAGGGATGAAACGGGTAATTAAGCTTACATGACCTTATAATTAATGAGCAATGAGTTTTATGATGATCTTGTTTCGTAAAGACGTTTGTTTATATATACATATGTATTAGGTTATCTAAAATGTTTATGACAGGAAAAAATTAAAGATCTTTTAAAAAAATACATCATACTGGAGTATAACCTTCTTTTTCAAGTTGTCCATCAAATGGGTCTAGCCAAAGCTGCCGCTCGCTAAGCGCGGTGTTTTTTAAATATCCTTTAAATTTTTCTTCCAAGGCAAATTAAGCGCATTCAATTATCTAGATTTTTTCGGGGGGACCAAAACCGCTCAACACCTTATTCGTTCGATAAATATGGAGATGATGGAAACGAAGCCTGTGTAGCTTAAATCCATCCATAGCTAAGAGCATTGATACGTTTCTATTTATAATTCAAATCGTGAATTTAGGAGTACGTAAAATTTGTTGATATAAACTATCAGTCAGAAGTGTAAATAAGCTTCTTACTAACTCAAGTGCTAACCGCAAAATATGCTTCTTATTACCCTATAACTATAATCTACGCTGGATGGCAATGTCGGAGCATTTCTGAAGCGTTGGCTTTTTTGTTTTTATTGATATTTATAAGGCGAATATGAGAAAATTTCATTAGTGCCAGTTATAATTTAAACCTTACGTACTAAGGATATTGGCTAAATACGGACCTACTGCATCATAATGCATGTACAGACACGGCTTCCTTCAGGCTATTTTCTGACCCTGATACCAGTGCTGCGTGCCCGTATACGTCGGCCTGAATCTTATAGATCTCAAGCGATACGACATATTTCTCCAAGTCATAAGCAGTTGTCAATAAAGTTCGCCCGTATCCCGTATTGTTCCATAGCTCTTGTATTGCCTTCCAAGGGTGGCTCCGGGTGGTACATTCTTGGACTTGGACTCTCGTTCTGTACGCTTGACCGTCCAGAGTAACGAGTTCAAGCCTCAAAGGAGTGAAGCGGCTCAGTGGCGATTAAGCGACGAAGGTCTCTACTTCTCGTTTAACCGAGCAGGAACTCTATGCACCTACGAAACAAGGGGATTCGTTCAACGTTCAGTCTTTCCTTCGGTAGGTATCTCTCGCCCTCTGTTTTTTTTCTTTGCGAGAAAGCACTTCAAGGTGCGCGTCGAAGTTGACAAGCGCTTGGTTCTCCGAACGATGGCTGGTGGCCGCTCTATCTTTTGCTTTTCTTCAACCAGCGCAAAAGTCCGAGCTGTTCTCAATGCTGCTTCACTTCACTGCGGCGTGGTAGAAAAAGTTAGACAGACTTTTCAGTTGGGGTAACGAACAAACGAAAGACGGACCCACTGGGACAACGAGCCCAGTGGCTAACTGCGACCACGTCTCCATTATTTCAGCGCCCCCGAGCGGAATAATAGGAATAAAAACTACTTTCTGTAGGCTAGTGCCGTGGTCACAATCAACGGTGGTTGAGCCCCGGCTGCCGTTGCTGAAACACCTCAGCACGTACCTTCTTTCTCGATTCAGCTGTTTGCCTTTAACACACACAACGTACATAAATATGTTTCTAGTTTTCTCAGCTGTCTCTTTTTATACGTTCGCAAAGATTTAAAATGCTCGACTAAGGAAAACACTTGAAAAGCTGGTGAAAAGTAAAAAGAAAATAAGAAATGTTCCATATGATAGATTCAGTGGGCACTATTCACTTAGAATTTCGCTCATTATCAGAACATTATCAAACAAGATACACAAAGAAAACGGTAAGTTATAATTTCATCGCTCCCAGCAAGGTCTGCTATTAATACTCATAGAAATACGTAATTAGGTATTTTGCCTTCATATAAAAATTATGTTATTCTTTATTTATTATTAGTTATTATATTAAAGAAATTATAACAGTGATTCATGTAGCTAACTAACAAGCGTTGTTAAAACAAAACTGTTTAAGACTGGGTAACATGGTTTTCCATATTCAAATTCTGTCCTGCACTCATATAAATCCCACCTAGTGTATACGGTTTCTGGATTCAATAGCTCCTGTCGTAAATGTTATTATAAAACAGAAAACCAGATGCTAAATGAAGTATCTCGGCGACATTATCACATGTCTACAGGTACATATATTCAAAAAAGTTCTTGAAAGCGTGCTTCCAGCATTGAAGTGCATACACCTATATATTATTAGCGAAGTCACAGCTGCAACGTTTAGGTGAGTAGATTTGGTATACGGCGTTTTCTTAGCAGTCAATTCTTGTTGTGTTAGCCAAAGGAATGCCACTCAGGTTGCCCCGCGTAATGTTACTTTCCTGAACATTGTACAGCGTCCTGCAACACGTCTCTTCATTCCTGCCCAGTGCTTGTTGTTCCTGCGCAAGTTGCCCTCTCGCTAAGTCGAGGCTACAGAAAAGCACCTCCACTTCGCTTCGTTGAAGAGGACGGACAGATCCGCAGCGAGTAAATAAAATTCCATTGCCGCTCGCTATAAAAGCACTAAAGTGGCGTAGATCTCGTAACATCTGACGTTCGTGGAGAGGGTGCCACGATTGAGGGGGCCATGATAGTCAACGATGGAACTTAATATCAAACCCTCAAATTGGAATAATTGTATTGTTTCTCAGATTACATTCGATATGTTCCCGCTAAGAGCGCGCCATCTTAGCTCGATTAGCGTTACTGTAAAGAAGAAGTGATTATACCATAGATACGTAGCAATCCACCACATGATGATTTGTATAACGTATAACGACAGCTGTTCGTACCCCTTACACCTGCATTATGGCAGTTGATTTTAACAACGGAAAAAAGTTACCGTCATCGACATAGAAAAAATCCTTATTTGTTTGTCACGTTACCCTCTTTTAGGCCAGGCTATGAATGGCGTCCCATGAACTGATCATAGAAGTCCTTCCTCGTCCCTGAGGTCAAGATGTTGATGTCTCTCTGGAGGCCCCTCCGCTGGCGTGGGAAGTCCCTTGCATCAAATGCTCATTGGGGAGAAGAGGACCAAAAAGCGGACCCGTAAATAGCCGTCGAACGCGTACACCGCCCAACTGGCGCTTCGGAAATACGAAGGACCATTTTTTTGCAAAGAGAATATGGCCAAATCTCAGCAAAACATAGAACGCCCCGTCGATGAACACAAGACCTTTGGAGAGCGTCCTCTCTGATCCTCGCATCCTACTAAAGTATCCGGGCAAAGCATCTACACCAGACAAAGTGGTAGAGAAAGGTCAGTCAGCTTTACATTCGATGAGGTTTGTAATGTACACCACACCTTCGCAACACTTTGCCAGTACATCTAGTTTTCATCAGAATCCATCTTACTATCATTAGCACCTAATAATATGACGGTCTATGTAGGCCCTGTCAAAGCTGATTCGCGATACCTCACTTAGTCCATATATTTTCCATATATCGACACGCTTCCCATCAACGAACTTTACAGAATTATCCTGCGGCAAGCTTGTAATCATAATGATATAAGCCAAAAGTCATCTTTTGATTAGGAACTTTTCTAGGATTCGTCCATGTCCATGCAACAATTTTTCACCTCGACACACAGTAGTTCAGTCCAAGGCCTGAACCTCTTTTACCTACGACCTTCAATCTCTTAACTCACAAAGGTACGCGAAATGTGTATTTCTGCCTTGAGCGATATGCTTAAGGGGGGGGGGGGGGGGTTGAGGACATAGGCACAGAAAAGACTCCAACCTGGTATTAAATGCCGCTCGCCACAAACAGAAAGTGTGCTAAAGCAAAGGTCAAGCACTTTGACTTGACCTTGTGCGAAAATTATCCTGTATTCATCAGTGACGATGCAAAATAATGCAGTCGTCGATTGAAGCCAACAAGGCCTGATCACTACCGCAGGCCCTTCATAACGGGCATTGATGTGCCATTGTTCTATCAGTCTATACACACCTATACACCTCTTTAAATGAGATCTGTCCATTAGAGACGAAGCAATAAACTGCACCGTTTTCGTCCCTCCTTGGTTAACCTAAACGACCGATGCAATCTGCCAAATGACTGCTTATGTCAGCAAATGGATAAACTCTATTTCCGTATTCGTTTTTGCTAGCGCAGATATTTTGAATGTTCCTCATGTTTATGAACATGAATATATATACAACAGTTCTACCTGCGCCCACTAGAATTTCGGATAAAATTAAAGCGGTTACGGCTCTGCTAATCTTTACCGTTCGTTATCTCTTCAAGATTACTTTCGGGAAACAGTGTTATTTTTGTTTATTGACCTCGTGCATTAACAGCGTATGACACGAACAGTCAGTTCTCTTATTGTATGGCTTATACTTACTACACGTATTGGTGTTTTCGTTATTCTTCAACCGGACCATGACGCTGATTCATGACGATCGAACGACGGTGTCCAGTGTTCATTAATCAGAAATGGCGATCGACACGTCTCAAGCACAACCTCAGTTCGATCAGATCCATATGATCTCTATTTCACACATTACTGGTAATATTACCAGTAATGTGTGAAATATAGATAGGATTCAGACGTGAATTATTTAGCCATTCAGTGCTCGTTTTCTTCTGTGTTTTACGGCTCAGAATTGTATTTTGATACGAAAACCTCTGCCATAGAATGCACCTTGAAGAGTTTTTTCTAACCTCCACTTTCATTCGTATAAGTCTCATACAAAATATTGCAGCCCAACTACACCTAAGAAGAACGGTTCTCTTGTCGAAGGTGACGAAGATCCGAATATATTGCTAAATACCCAATAACGGTTCAATTTAAAGAAACAAAATGTTATTTCGTAATGAAAGTGTAAAATCGCAATATCCACTTACCATATCATAAAGTGTTGTATCACAAAATTATAAGTTTCAGGGTAATATCAGGCTAATTCTTTTTTAAATATGTACTTGAGCTTCATAAGCTACGATCCTGACCCACACATTGCCAAAAATTGAGCGAGGATTGTCCTTAAATAAGTAAATAAAGTATTTGTTATAAGAAATGTTACGGTTAATTGTTTTTTGTGAGCTTATATTAAGGAATTGACTAAATTTAAAAGTTCTTATTTCTCCTACGTACCCCCTAAGGACCTTTAAGGAAGAGTTGAGCTCACAGCCAATGAAAGTCATGCATGATCGCGTAAGTTATGCTTTACCAAGGTTTTTTAGGTTTTATATTGAATCGCACATGCTTCCAATGTTACACTTCCAACAACGTTCTCAATAGGACAACAGCCCCCTACAAGGCCGGTCCTCTTTTTTTGCAGCGTCATTCCTTTACAATTCAACTAGCTTTATAATTCCTATATAGTATTTATTGATCATGGTGCATAGAGGTTATACGTATGGACCAATCTTTGTGTGCATGCCTTTCATATCTGCGTTCGACCATGTTCTATATAATGGCTGTGGATGGACCATCAGCTTACTACGGCCGCTGCCTCTTCTACTTGTCCATGTCGAGTCTTATGAACTCGTTTTTCCCTTAATGATCAACTTCCGCCCAAAAGATGAAGGACAGTGCGATGTCCTGGACGCGTGCGATCGTAACGGCTGTGTTAGCAACATTGGCGACTGCTAGTACAACAACAGCGACCGAATGACATCCTAGCCCTTTCTGTTCCGGTCTCCCCCTTAGTTGTTCTTCGTGGGACCTGGGAAGACTCTTCACTGCCAGACAGGGTAGGACACGCATGCACACAAAGAGGACGACACATTGGGTGTCTCATTGATGATAACGAATCATCGATGCTCGCAGCAGCGGCATGCTGTGATTGCTGCCGTTGTAGTGGCTTCGGGCAATCTCATCATGTAGATGGCTGCGGCAATGCTGTCGATAGTGGCCAAAGTGTAGAACGGGCGGGCCCAGAGTGGAGCCGGCGGCCGTCCACTTCACAACAGCCACAATAGCGATAGCGACTATAACGATCGGTGGGCTAAAAAATGGCGCGAATTGGCGTGGGCGAGTTATACGGGGTGAGCGGACGTCCTCTCGCTCGTCACGCTGCCAGCATAATCTCTAGCGTGATGCTGCCGATCACTCTTGTAGTGGTGATAATGGTGCTGAGGTTGATACTGATATCAGCAAGATCGCTGTCTTACAACCATCTTGCAGCAGAGAAGTATCGTAAAAGTCGCCGTTTGTAGAGAACGAGTTGCAAGAGTACAGGGGAGACACTTCCTTGCAATATGCAGCCTTGGTAGGTTTCAGTCGCCGCTGCCCTGGCCACGCCAACGTTACGGCCGTCGCAGACCTGACTGGACGCGATCTTGTCAGCCTACTGCTGTCGTCAGTGTGCTCACTGTAGGTCGAATTGTGTGCCGACTCAATATTGGTAGTGCTGAAGGTTGCAGCTACTGCGGTTAAGACGAAAGGGACTGTTTCGATAGAGTCAAGCGACGATGTCGTCGCCGGCGCGATGACGCTGTTGTGCCCGACGGACCCGACGGACGAAGTATACGGCAGACGATGATTGATGAAAGGCGATGACGCGTGCACTAACAGAGAGAAGGAAAGGGAAGATTGTATTTTCCTTTGGACGACGGTTTTGTAAGCGACAGTGTCGCAACGAACCCTCGTTTTTGCTGCAACTCCCCAGACAGTCAGTGGACCATCCAGTTTGCGGCTGCCAGTTCATCGGGTGCGCACGGGAGAACATGCCACTCTTTGTCTGTGTGCCCCATATTCCCCTTCAACAGCAAGGCATCGCGGACGGGCGATCCTTAAAGATGTTCGAGTGTGATACGGTGTACGACGGAGTAGTCGCGTAGTTTTCAAGATTTTAAAATCACCATCGATGCTGGTCTCATTTCTGTGCCTAACCTGGTTCACCTCTGCGAGAGATGATCTTTCATGTATCTTTTGTTTTTCCATATAACCGTATGCTGTCACATAAGTGCTTATATTCGCATGAAATTATTTTGCAGTTAAGTACGAATAACCGTAAAGAATAAATATGTATACTATGTTGTGTGTTCCCACTGGATGGGGCATCCGTTTGTTGGATTTTAACTGGCTGTCAACAATAAGTTTTGAATAGGTTCCATTAAAATAACTTGTCTAAATAGTTTTCACTTAGCGATAAAGGTGTCTGATGCATGGAGTATATCGTTGATGGATCAAGTAAAATTTAAAATTGTACTTTCAAGTTTTGCGGTAAAAAAAGTGTTACTACCACTGCGCCAACTTCTACGTACGTTCGCACATTTTAGAGAGGTATAATGTAGATAGATAACGAAATTCGTCGCTCCCTCACATCTATTCAGACGCTTATTGAGCCACGCATACCGGCCAATCCGTTAAGTTGTACTTCAGCAAGCGATCGGGGCTCAGGCAGCATTGACACATCCATACAACTCTTCTAGACACTTCTGTAGCCTCTTTACCGAGAAAAATCGCAGGCCCAAATCTTAAGTGTTACGAAGGCCTTGTCCGGGCTCAGCGTTCCTATGTGGACGACAAGAAGCGAGTATACAATGAGAGGCTGTGCGAGGATTGACACTAAACTGGCAAAGCTTACCTATAGCTACACCTCTCTTCCCTGGGTCTTGTTGAACCCAAGACAGAAACGGGCGACGGGGATTGTCTTCACCACTCGTGCGCTTTGGGTAGGCGAACACTACAGGCGGGACAATGAGAAGTTAATGGGTGGTGCATGTTGCAACCCGTCTTGCATCGCACTATATACTATATATATACATATATATATATATATATATATATATATATATATATATATATACACAGGGGGTAGTTTAGAAATTTTGAAAAGATTGAATGGCCGGATTTGAGGTGAGTCTTAGAGAAAACGATCGACGATGTACACTACATACCAACAGCAACCGGAGGTAGCGATGATATCAACAACAATAACAACAAGGATAAGCAAGTAGTTACTTTCAAACATCCTATTTCAAAAACATTTAAAGCAGCCTTTAAGAGGTTTGTCTGAATTAACATCACAAGTTTGTAACCAGGAAGTTCTCGCTATAGATAAATCATGACCTAGTAAATATTTCAGGTTATCTTATACTGTTGTTATATTTTGCAATTTTATTAAAAACTGCAGAAGTGGTTGATAAACGTTTGCTAGCAGGCAAGGTTGTTTTGTTGTAAATGTCAGCCTCGTATAGTAAGTAGTAAAAAATAAAAAAAATATAAATAAATAGATTATAGAGTTAAATAAAACTGTTTATCCTACGCACATGCGCTTTGTCCGATGATTTTTTTAAAGCAAACGCCAGCTCTGACTAGTATTAATGATGACTAAATTTAATATAGTATTTTCGCTATTTACCGCAGTTTCCTCGCTTTTTTAATGTTACCTTACATTTGGTGAGCACTTTTATCCGTTCAGTTGGTATAATCTTTAATAAATAATGCTTCTCTTCTATTTTCTTTTAGAGCAACCAGTTTTCAACGCCACTTGTCTTCGTGTGTCCCTTGTTTTTGACACGTGACATTATGGACATCCGAATCACTATTTAAATCTTCACAGCAAGCTCAATAAATATATTTACAAATTCTTCAAATATCTGGCTTATTATTTGACTTTAAGAAAGAAACCGTTCTATTTGACCAGTTCGTAATGTCACAATCGTTGTCTTTTTGAGGTAGTTTGATTGATCTGGCGGACGCGCGAAAGGAAAATCAAATTCCATACAGGTTTATTGTCTACACAGCAGTGAATGGCGTGCGATTGCCTTTGTGGCTACAACGTCCAATAGTTCGGTCCATATCACCTCGTTTCCCTTTGCTTCCGACCCTCGTCGCTACCGAATCATTTTTATTTGAGCTAGCTACGCTTTCTTCTGCATTTTCCATTTTTCTCCGTGTCTACCGACTACTACACCCCGTTCCACCAGGCCGTGTAGACTCCCCAAGAGTCCTTACTCGTATTGCGGTCCTCTGTTATACTTTGTTCCTTACAACCCTCTTATGCGTAGAGTCGTTTCGTCATCTTTATGTCCCCAGGGGTAGTACTCACCGGCTATCGACAAACTCGGCGACTGTGATCAACTTGTTTGCGAATAAATCCGTGGCCGCAATATGAATACAAAACACGCGTTCTGCAATGCGGACTGCACAAGTAGCGAACTTTGCCAACTGTGCATTAGAAGTTGCCAGCAAGTTCCCAGCCGCCAATGGACCCAGTAACTTTAAGAAGTTTGGCGCTCGACGCCTCGCACCCAATGTGATAAAATTAACGTTTATATTTATTTGTGCAATGCTGAGCCGTTACGTGTCTAAGTACTAGGAAGTATTGAAATTTTAAAATATGAGATTTGCACGAGCGACTCCCGTAAGTTGTACTTAGGATGCTACTATGGTTTTCAGCCAATTTAACTTGCTTGCTACAAGTTTCACATATGAATTAGGTTTAGCAGCCTTTACAGGTAATTTGCATTCTGTTAGGCTGTCAACGAACAAAGAATTCCACGGGGTGCCCGTAACGCCGCTTGCCAGCCCCGTCACTTCAGTTGTTTTGACCGGAAGTTAAAGCTTCGTTTCATTTAGGCCAAAACCCTCTATGTTTCGTAAAACTCGAAATATAGAATATTTAAATCCAAATGAGGTGGTGACTCGCTGGCCTTCTACAAACCGGTTACTCCCCGGAAACTCTTTTACTTAAATATCTTATTCGATGTCCACTACGAAGAACGGGGTCGCCATCGCCTCCATCAGGAACACCAGAGAAGATAACACTCCCTGTAAGATGATTTAGAGCGAAGAATTCATCTTTAGTTCGTTCGATTCGCGCAAAAGCGACATCTTTGGTGCGCTCATACCCACTATAACGGTCGCAGCCGAGTTTTGTCCCGTCCTCTTTCCTCCAGACGATCGGATCGCTCACACTGGGATGCGAGAAAAAAGAAAGGGCCTACGAGTTCGGAACAACTTCTTCCGAGTTGTTTCGATCGCAACCCAGAGCAGGCTGAGATTGCAGATGCGGGCGAGGCCGTACGGTTGGTGGATACATGGTCCGACTCTCGAATCTTGAGAAAATTTGCGAATTTTTCGACTTCTTTTCGCACTTGCTCCTCGCACTATCCACCTCTCCAAGCGATGCTGTCTTTGTGGCAGCAGTCTATCTCACGGGATTTTGCAAATTTTCCATCTTCTTCAAATCCGTCGAGTACTTCGACCTCTTTCTTCATTCGTCTTTGCGCTTGCTTGCATGCGGGATCGAATGAATAACGCAACAAAAAGAGAGCCAGCCACTCAACCTGTGGAAGACAGAGCGTGGTAGCCAGCCGCAGCGATACCGCGCGAGCGCTAAGCGGGATCAGGAAACTGTTGCGCGGGATCCAGCTCCGACTGGCGACTCGTCTGAGCTCATGCACAGCTGGAGTTGTCGCTACCGACCGGCGACTCCAGCCGCAGCCATCGCCGTTGCTGCTGGCGCCTTACGACCTACCGCTGTATCGTACGTTGCTGTCGTCTGAAGCTGCACCTGCCTGGATAAAGGAATCACCATCGACACGGTATCGGTGTGCCGCCTCATTCATTTTCGCCCCGCCGATGTTCCGGTCCGTAGATACGCCTATGCACGAGAATTCATGCACGATACAGAGTAAGAGGCAGAATTTCAAAGGCGGTACAATACCTACCCAAGTAGAGGCGATGCGATTGGTATTCAATACATGTAAAGAATAATAATTAAGACATTTTTATGCCTGGCGGTGTTGTGTTCCATGGCCATGGTGAACGTACTCGATACATATAGACAGGAAGGTACAGCTGTACATCAGTATGACGACTAATTGTCTTGAGCTTGTTGTACCCATTTATTATCTAGGTCGAATCGGTGGATTTGTCTACGACAACTGAAGAAAGCGTAACCGTGCCGAGTCATTATGTAATTATTACAATCGATCGGGTTGACGTGATGCGAGATATGACCATTGCGAGATGTTAAATAAATCAACTGTCGGTCGAGATCCAATGAATAAAAAACATTTCATCGTTTCTCTCGTAATCTTGGCTTTTTTGTTAAATCTAACATCAGTCTACTACTAAGTAGCACCAAGTATGAGGGGTGAGCGATAAAATGATATGCGAGTGTTTACGCTGGGGCGTTTAAAACAGCTAAAAGTAGACTATTTTGTGAACGACACACTGTTACGCGGGTTGAATGTCTATGGTTATCCGGGCGCTAGACAACAGAATTTGTTATTATATGTGTTCTTTGTTCCGATTGGGGCACAGCGTAGATCTAGCGCTTCAGTATTATGTTCTTCGGTGTGCAATGTGTACATTTATTCATATCGCTCAGCCATTATCGCCTCATCGACCAGACGCACTGGGATCCTGAAGTCCCGCCTCCGCTAAACAACTACCCCACCGCATGGGGTGGTCACTCTACGGGGCGGTCCAATACGACGAACGCGTCCAAGCGAATATTTGTGTTGGATTGTAACTATCCAAAATCGACGAGCTGTCGAAGTGCGATTATCGCTCTGCGTTTGCCTGTGTCGCGACACGAAAATGTTCCTATTGCATGGGAGTACGTCAGTTGTAGCTCACTGTATAGCAGGCTGTGCCTTACGTGTTTCAACATCATATATATGATATATGGAGATGGCTGCAGCGGAAGGTAGGTCAACGTGAATGTGAATTTAGCACGAGGTAAACGACTTCTTTAACATCTATGTGCTGTAAGCTTTCGTCTCGGGGCTTCGTCACCCTGGTCTTGTCCGTTCTGTGGGCAGACATACAGCCAACCGTCATCCTAAACTAGCTCGACTTGCAGACTAGTCCCACAATGGTAACGGCTTGCCCTGCCACGACTGTACGTTCGTTGCACGTTCACTGATTAAGCTTGCTTAAATCTTAATTATTCAAGCCCGACTACACGCGTACATATGCAACACGTATGCAAAGAAGACAGAGTAATCGACTTTGATAAATTGAAGCCCACACATAATCGGAACGCAATGCGTATTTAAATGTTGCATTGATCATCCCTGATGTTCTACATGTTGGCTAAGATCTACTGTCTTCATAGCAGGGAGCTTCCCTAGGTAAATATTAGATCTCTTCGAAAGGCATTCGTCGGTATAGCAAGCGCACAAGACTCACTCATACGTATTCAAGAAACACTTGAAATTCAGTAATGTGTGGCGGCTAGTAACGGTGCAGGGACGAAATAAAGAGTAAATGAAAATTGCAGATAAATTAAAAATCAGACCGTCCAAATTAGATCCATATACTGGAGGAACTATGTGTCCGCTTGTTTACCAATCTGTCCGACCCATATACATATATATGGGCCTCTTAAAGGGGATTGGGCTGATCTTTGGCACATCGC
This sequence comes from Varroa jacobsoni, assembly GCF_002532875.2. Taxonomy (NCBI): domain Eukaryota; kingdom Metazoa; phylum Arthropoda; class Arachnida; order Mesostigmata; family Varroidae; genus Varroa; species Varroa jacobsoni. The sequence continues at coordinate 155,356 of NW_019212908.1, forward strand.
TATAGTTTTATCCTGGGAAAAGCTACGCGTACGATGGAGTCAATTAGACGAATAGCTTTTCTAGGGGCAGCCTGTTTTTCATTCCATACGCAATATTAATTTTGGGCAAATTGGTTGCTTGCTGTAACGTTTGCTTTTTTTTTTTTTCGGGGCTTTTTTAACGTTTTAAGAGTATTGGATATATATTTATGAAAGAGTTGTAGGAATCGAGATAGACTATATTTTTTCTTTCATAGAATTTCTTTTGCCACCGGCAAAATGTTGCTTGGAAACTTGTGACTCGTTCCTGGAGTCAATCGAAAGCTTTGGTATTGACGGCAGGTTGTAGCGGCTGATAAGATGAATATCCGTAGTTAACATTTGTTTTCCAAAAGGGCTATTCTTAAAAATAATCTAGATAAAATAAAGATACAATGCATTTTTCTATAGCTGAAGTTGTAAAACCCAAAAACCAAATGTGGTACGTTCTTCGCTTGGGTGACACTCAAACGGGATCTTTTTTACATAGAAGTCTACCTAGGGAATTTCTTAATACCAGTGGTGATGAGCTGAATCGAAACGCGATACATGTTCGTACACGTAATTTCACTTTTTTCTTAGTTAATTTTTAAAAATGCTGAAATGTAAAAACAACGCAACAAAAAATGTATGTTTCGGCGGTATTCCAGAAACAGAATCAATAGGCCAGTCGAGCCATATCCAATACCTATGTCTTCATTCAATATAACTTCTAGTTAGCAAAAAAAAATTTTTAAACCTTTAAGCCTTCATCAGTACATCAGATTAATTTATCACGAATTGGTTGTCATATCTTTATATAGTTTTATATGTGCAATTTTTGAACTTTGCTGATGTTCTGGAAACAGAGCCAGTCTACGGTTTGAGTAAATGTTTCTCATAAAAAGATAATAAAGATTTTGCAAAATTCTAAAACCTCAATAGCGTTCCAGAAACAGAATCCATAGGATAATCCCTGTCGACCGGAACATAACTCACGTCAGTCCCCTAAGGGTTGCTCAAGGACCAGTCCTATTCGTGGGCGTCCCGGAAAGCAAGTCAATTGCTAACACTAAAAGAACTTCGTAATTACGTCGTGGAAATATTTCAACAGATTAATTAAATAACTACAAAAAGGTGATAAGACTGAATAACTGTAACGGGATAACAGGCTGGGTTAAGAGAATAAAACTAAAATTTGTTGGGCCAATTAGGCACGGGGCAAGGCTCACAGATTTCACATAATCAATCTACATTTTTCCAAGTGGGCCTTGCAAATTCATCCACATAACAGTAGGCGTAGAACGTTAATAACCCAATTAAATAAGAACATTTTTTTACTTTGGACACTCAATCGAAATTTGCCAAACATCCGCCCACTTCAATCATTGATTGACGTCATCAATCAGACTGATTATTATCGTTACTATTGTGACTAACGTTTCCCTGTATTTCAACCGTAATTACAAATTCAATAATAATCGTTTTACACGTATTATTATACATCCGTCCCATGCAGTACATTTATGCTCGTCAATTTCCGCGTTGTTATGCGTCCGTATGTAATTTCAGCTCTACATCGTTCTTGTTGCTTGGACGCGCGGGCATGATGCTTTGTCGTTCGACTCTTTATGTGCATTCACTAGCTCTTGCCAACGTTACCAGTAGAATTACAGCGTGGCAGGCAGCCAATGCATAGCGCGTTGGTTGCGGGCCACGCAATACTGCTGTGGCTTCGCTTCCTCTGTTCTACTACTGCTGCTTTTCTCGTTGTTGTTATCGTTGCTGCTGATTCGAGCCAAAGGACACTGGGGACCAACGGGTTGCCATGACAACGCGGCAACTCTTTTTGGGAACAATCTCCCTCGCAGGCGAGCACGAAGCAAGCGCCTCGTCTCGTCCGGCTTCTGGTGAAGACCATTGCACTCACTCCGGTCGCTTGCCTTCCCCGGCTCCTGCTGGTGCTGCTGCTGCGATGGCAGCAGACGCTTACTGCTGCCGCTGCTTCCTCTGCTCCTCCTGGTTTTCCTGCTCCCGATACTATTCCCCTTCCCAAAAGCCTTCGTCCGCTTTCCTAAACCTTTTCGCCCAATACTACCCCCTCTACTCCCCCATCCGCGGCCACCGCGTCTCCTACGCACCGCCGCCTACATCCTACTACGCGCGCACCCCAGCCAGCAGTGAACAGTAGCGGCAGTTTCGTAAGCATCATCAGCAACAACACGGAGACATCTGCGGCGATCGGTGGTCTGCCGCTTGCCGGTCGCTCCGTTGGCCCCCGGTCTTCAGTCCTCTTAGCCTCCTTCTCCTCTTCCTCGGACCACCGACGAACGAACCAACGAACGAACGAACGAGCGGAAGCCCCCCATGCGACGCGTACAGGCAGAAGCCTAGCGAGGCCAACCCTTTCAGAGGGGTTCTGAGTCAGGTCGGGCTAGTTGGGTATGTAAGGGGGTAGGCAGCTGGGTTGACTGAAGGGTACGGGGTGAAGGGAAGAATCGAACGGGAAGGCACGGGAAAAAGCTGGGAACGCCATGGTGGGGGTCATGGGGAAAGATAGGGAAGTAACGACGACAAAGACGAGCGACGACCAGCAGAAACAGTAGAGAACGAAGCTCGGAGGAGGAAGGGGATTTATGCCGAACTCACCCCGTTCGTCGCGTTTCCACTGTTCGACAGAGGCAGTAGCAGCAGTGGTTGCCGCGATTGGGGTGGCTTTGGCAGCGAGTGGGGACAGTTGCGGGGGTCATCCACCCGATGCAGGCGCAAGGGACCGATAATACGGCGAGGATTGGCACATGGAGACCGGGCAGCAGGAGTAGTGCCGCAAGCATAAGCAAAGGCAGCAGCTAGTAACACCGGACAGCAGCAGCAATAGCACTTGCAGTCAGCTTGTCTTGCAGCCAATGCCGCCGTCAATGCTGTTGCAGTACGAAGATGGAAGCCTCTGGCGGTAAGAGAACGGGGACAACGACGGCGGCGACGGCCGACCAGGAGAGAGGGGAGAACTAGCCGTCTGGGCGAGAGGAGGACTAAGGCCTGAGGAAACCCGCTATCGCCACTGTTACAGTAAGCGCTATTGCCATCATTGTCACCGAGGTAGGCGGTGTTGCCGTCACAAGGTAGTGGTAGCCCACAGACTGCAGAGGGATACTACCGAAAGAAACGTGCATACAGCACAGCCACGACTACTTCGAGCATCGGCAGGCACCAAGCGGGTTCCCGAATACCGTTGCATCCAGCCACCACCGTTACTGCTGCTGTTGCCCTGCTACAGGAGAACTAAGCATCCAAACAGCCATCTCGAACCGGGAACAGGACCCACGGCAACCAACAGACGAGAAAGGCCACTGGCACGAACGACGTAATGCTTTGCTGGAGGACCCAAATTACCGGCGACGGGCCGGCAATGGCGGGTTAGATCGGGAGCACGTCGTCATTCTGTTTAGTAGAGAGACGGAGGCGAGCTAAAAGAACTACAAGAATAGGATAGGCAAACAGGGTCGGCGACCGACCGACCGACCGACCGACAGTACACACGAACACGCTCAATCACCGCTTACAGACGAAAACACATATGTTGACATAATC